>NC_079406.1:3633860-3926360 GCF_029220125.1 Pseudoliparis swirei | reverse complement strand
CGAAGGCGTTGTGAAGCCAAGCTTTTCATTTGCCGTATTGGCTCAGATGCACTACTTTATTAGGTAATCTGCATTAGGAATATATATATACATATATATATATATATGTATATATATATAGTGTGTAGTGGAAAAAACTGGAGCACGGGTAATCTAAGCACCTCCAGTGTGTCGGAAAGAAGAACAAAAAGACAGATAACAAGAAATGAAATGTGTGATTTAGATGTTATAAAATGTCCTGTGGGTTCCTCGGGGGGCGGCCGGTATCGGTGATGTGTTGTTCTGTCTGTGACGGCGTCTCGTGGGCATGCCCGCGGACCGACGGTGACAGGAGTGATGGAAGTGGAAGTGGAACAATCTGATGAAGTGATTTCACCTCCTCCAGCTAGGTCACGGCATCCCTCGCGAACCAAAAAACAATCTCGATAATTTCTCACTCTCTCTTTCCCTCTTTTTGTCTTTTCTCCTCCCGTCCACCATATCCAGTGTAAGACCTTGGCGGGGATATGCGACCACATCATCTCGCTGTCGTCGGACTCTCTCGTCTCCCAGTCCGCCCACCTGGAGGTGGTCCACCTCACCAGCATCATGCCCAGTGAAGGGCTGGTAAGCAGCCCGCACACATGAACCCACCAGAGCCGTTTTTTTAAAGGTGACACTAATCAGCCTCACTCATAAGTAAATTGGCATTCAGACTTTATGTTCTTGTTTTTCTCACCGCATTTAAACACTTTTCTTTCAAAGCTGGCGAATGCATGACACGAATAATAGTTAAATAAGCAATGCTTGGTATTATTATTTACTGTTGCAGGACTTCAGGTGGAAATTGGATGTTTTTTTGCTTTTGAGTTGAGTGAAATACCATTAAAAAAAAGATGAATTATTGGAAAGACTTGAGAAAATCTGTGGGAAAACAACAACAGCTTTCACACGGGGCTGAATGGTTTGAAGAGTATGAATTGATCGGTATCAACTCCAAAAAACCTTTGAAGTCAACCCAATTGGGGGATTTTGCACCAACCACCACCATCAAAACGCAAAGTGAGAGAATATCTTTTGGAAGAAGAAGATTTGGGGCGTCTTTAGCTCAGTGGGGTAAGAGGGCCGTCCTGCAACCGCAAGGTCGTGGGTTCGATCCCCGCTCTCCCCACTAGTTCAAGTCGAAGTGTCCTTGAGCAAGGCACTGAACCCCCAGTTGCTTCCCGGGCGCTTCACCGCAGCCCACTGCTCCTTAATAACTAAGGATGGGTTAAATGCAGAGAACTAATTTCCACTTGGGGATTAATAGAAGTGTATATTATTTTTTTTTTTAAAAAGAGGTAGAGTTCAAAAGTTTAGAGTCAAACTCACTTCCAAAGTAAAATATGAGGACAGAGACGCAGGTTTACAGCTGTGAATGGTATGAATAATGTACACATGCGATGTATAATCCTCCCTCCCTGTGCTCCAGGGGATGTATATCAAATCGACGTACGACGGGCTCCACGTCATCACAGGAACCACGGAGAACGTGAGTAGGAAGCTCAACAGCACAGCGACGACAACTCACAGTGTCAAATTACACAACGACGATGAATCAGTGCCAACGCATCCTGACCGTGTTCCAGGGCGGTGACCTCAGGTCAGACCGGGTCACGGTTTCGTGCCACAGTGTGCTAAATATATTAATATAAAATCATTAGAACATTTTATTGTATTATTGTTGATGAAAACAATATTGTCATAGTTTTAATGATGTAATTCTAGCTGCTTGGTGTTCAGAAGTTAAACTGCTCCATTGCTAACATCTGGGTACAATAACCGTTAGCATACGCTAGCCATTAGTGTAGATTAGCATACACTAGCCCGTAGCATACATTAGACGTTAGTATAGGTTAGCATACATTAGCCGTTAGCATACGTTATCCATTAGCGTAGGTTAGCCAATAGCGTACGTTATCCATTACGTACATTATCCATTAGCATATGCTAGCCATTAGCGTTACGTTAGTGTACGCTAACCATTAGCATACATTACCCATTAGCATACGTTATCCATTAGCGTAGGTTAACCAATAACGTACGTTATCCAATAACGTACGTTATCCATTACGTACATTAGCCATTCGCATATGCTAGCCATTAGCGTTACGTTAGTGTACGCTAACCATTAGCATACATTAGCCGTTAGCATACGCTACCCATTAGCGTATGCGATCCGTTAGCTTCAGCGGTAACACTCCAAGCTTTCTTTTTGCCGAATTCCCCATGGGTCAGTTGTTCACCACGGAGCATCGTCAGCTTCAAGTCAGACATCAAATTGTTACTGAACATGTTTTGATCGTCAAACTTTTATCTCCACACAATGTTTCGGCTAAATTGTGAAATTAATTTGCGGTTCACGTGAACCGAGGAAAGAGAGGAAGGGGCGTAATCACGGCTCAGCTGCGGTCCGCTACGCCACGATATCCTGTTAAACTATTCCATCTTCCACTGTCAGTCTCCAGCCGACCTGTGTAAGAAGATCCATGCGGGCGACGAGGTGATCCAAGTCAACCACCAGACAGTGGTGAGTTCCTGAGCTTCCAAACACAACGCCGCCGCCGCCGCCATGGTGCTTCCTGTCCTGCGCCGCTATATAGGCTAATTAGACCTTCCGCGGGAGCAGATTATCGGACGATTGTTATCTTTGTTCGGTCCGGCGTGGTCGTCGGCTCGCTCCTTTCCCTGTAATTTGCTCCCAATGTCGGCAGAAAAAGAAAAAAAACCAGAAGGAGGCGCCCGGTTCGAAATGTGAACTCGTGTTCCACTTTTACGACTTGAATAAGTTTACTTTCCGCCTTCGAAAACGGGCAGCCATTTTAAATGGAACGGCGGCGCCTTGTCGGAGTGATTGAGCCTGAGTCGTCAGCTCTGGCACTAACGATTCTGTTCCAGCGATTATTTTAGATTTCCGGGGGGAGGGGCGGGGGGGGGGCGGAGACTTGTGTGTCGACGTCTTCTATGTGCTTCCCCCCCCCCCCCCCCGTAAAGTATTTCCTCGTACGTCTCAGTCGGTTGTTCGAAAGCGACCATGCAGGCGCCGACTGACGGAGACGCGGGTTATCTCTCTCTCTCTCTCTCTCTCTCTCTCTCTCTCTCTCTCTCTCTCCTCGGGGTTGACAGTGCAGACCGCACCACGCCGTGCTTTCAGCGCCAACCCCTCATTACTCCCCCAGCTGGACCCTCGCCACTCTGATCCCTCACTCTGGGGAAGTAGAAAAGCAGAAGGGGGGGAGACAAAGGTGTGAGTGAAGAAGAAGAAGAAGAAGACAAAGGTGTGAGTTTGTGTGTGTGTGAGTGTGTGTGTGTGTGTGTGTGAGTGTGTGTGTGTGAGTGTGTGTGTGTGATAGGGTAGTCAGGGGATGAGGCAGAGCTAGGCGAGTGGGGCGAAAAAAAGGGAGGAGGAAGTAAAGAGGGACTTGGGGAGAAGAGAGAGAGAGAGGATGGAAAGAACAGCGTCACGACACCAATATTTATTTTTTCAATCCTAAATCGAGTTGCTGGGGCGTGAAGACGAGCTCCTGCGAACTCTCCGTCGGGCGAGGCTCCGCCTCCAACCGATGAATGTGAATATTGAATGAACACATTCCATCACGTGACGGCGTCATTACGTCGGCCGAGGTCAGCAACGGCGCCGCCCCCGTGTCCACGCACGAGCCTCAGACCGAGGTGAGAAGTGGAGTTTGCTCAAATAACCGACGTGATTGTTTGAAAAGGCAACATCATTACGCGGAGCTAATAGCATCTGGGAAAAATAATGAAGACTTCAGGGATTTGTAAAAAAACCTCTCCGGCAGCAGTTTACGATCTCTTATTATTTTGGGGTTGGGTCTTTCATGTTTCCCTTTCCGCTCTCTGCGTGTTTGCGTCTCACAACCTTTTTCTAAAGCGGCCTTGCGTTAGCCGTGTTCGCGTATCTCCGCCGTGTGCCGTGCGTCGTTGCGGTGGAGCTAACGGGGGTCCGGTTCCCCCTCAGTTCAGAGAATTCAGAGCTGGAAGGAATAGAAATGTTACGACAGCAGTGTTTTATTTATAGTATCTACAAGCAAACCGAGGAGAGAGCTTCGGCTTCTTCTGTTGAAGTCGATAGTTTGAGGAATACGCTCATTCAAGCCGAGGGATAGAAGAGAAGATCGACGCCCACTCTCGTATCCGTACGTTTATTATCAAGCTAGTCGGGTGACAGCTAGCGTAGCTTAGCATAAACACGGGGTGACAACGCAGCGACATCGTAAACAAACAAGATGGACGACGTGTCGATCGGAGGTCTTCTCGAGGTGTCAGTAAAGTTTGTTTTAACCCATTGACACATATAATCCCCCTGTTTCCCCCGGTCTCCAGTCTTTATGCTAAGCTAAGCAATGCTAACGGCGAGCCAGGCTGTAGTTTCGAGGCTATACGTGTTAAACAGGCATGAGAGCGATATCGATCGTCTCGTACAACCCAGACGTCAAAGAATAGATAGACGGTGTTTCTAATCTGCCCAGAGATATATTTAAAAAACCAGATTCTGGACGGTTTACTTGAAGGTTTCTGACACACAGGCACATTTCTTCCATTTCGGTTTGATACCTCAACCTATTTCTTTCACAAGGCCATTAATTACAGTGTGTCCCGGTATGCCCTCTTTAGCTTTAGTGGGCCAAACAGGACTAAACATACTGTAGCGCGCGTGTGTGTGTGTGTGTGTGTGTGTGTGTGTGTGTGTGTGTGTGCGGTGGCCTTTGCGGACATATCCAGTAGCTGAGACCCGTGTAGCCAATCAATGGCCTGAACCACAAGGAAACCCTGCAGTCAGCACTCTCTTTCTCTCTCTTTCACCATCCCTCTCTCTTCCTAACTAAACCATCCTGAACAGCCCCTCCTTTATCCGAACATGCAGATCAGCGGCATCGGAGAGTGTGGTGCATCATGGGAGTTTTAGGTATATTGGTAATATAAATGGTTTGGTGAGGATCCAGGAGGCCTGAGAAGCGGTTCACTGGGTATCGGTTGTTGTAAATAATAGCGTGGCGTTTCCGATCAAAACAAATGATTGAACTAGAACGGGCACTCGGTAGAGCGCATACCTTCGCATATCACAAGATTAGGCATTGCATTATGAACATTTTGGCATTAGTTGCATGCCAATTGGATATAAATTGACCGTGCTATATGGTAAAAAGAAGATGTTGACCTTTTCATGACCTTGACATTGACCTTTGAACCGATCGATCCCAAAATCTAATCAAATGGTCCCCGGATAATAACCAATCATCCCACCAAATTTCATGCGATTCGGTTTAATACTTTTTTACTTATGCGAATAACACGCATACAAATAAATCAATTAATAAATAAATCAATAAATAAAACAATAAATAAATAAATACACGGCGATCAAACCATTACCTTCCGCATTTTCAATGCGAAGGTAATAATGAAGTGTGTATCGTGTGGTGTTTTAGTGGCGGTCTGCAGCAACAGTGTGGAAAGTCTAATATCTGTGCACGCTGGTTTTTCCTCACCCAAACTTGGCCGCTCCCATCTGGTGCACTGCAAAATGTGTGTGTAGCTGTTTGTTTGCTGCATTGTGTGTGTGTGTGTGTGTGTGTGTGTGTGCTCCTCAGGTGGGCTGGCAGCTGAAGAACCTGGTCAACGCCCTGAGGGAGGACCCGTGCGGAGTCATCCTCACGCTGAAGAAGAGGCCCCAGAACACTCTGAGCTCCACGCCGGCGCTGCTCAGGAACGTGCGCTGGAAACCGCTCGGCTTGCAGGTAACAACCCCGCCGGACACGACGCCTCGTACCCCGACACCTTCACCTGCACTCGTATTGACTCAGAGCAGCGTGTGTTCCTCTTCCTCTTGGCCTCTCTCTCACTTCTCATTTTCTTTTGCATGCCCACAATCTGCATTCTCCTGTATACTGGCGTTTGAAAGATGTATTTTCAAAGGAAACTTGTCCACGACCTTGCATCAACATGTAGAGTGTAGGGGGAAAATAGTTAATTAAATCGTATATATGCATTTTATAGTGTGCATGTGTGTGTGTGTGTGTGTGTGTGTGTGTGTGTGAATGAATGACTTAAATGGTAAAGTATGGCCTGAACTCTCTGCGCGAGGCAATACAAGGTCGCCGAATACAGTATAATATGATATAATATATAATATAACAGGTAGGTTTAAACCTACTTGGCAATAAATACTATTCTGATTCTGATTCTGAATGGTTATTGTGTGTGTGTGTGTGTGTGTGTGTTTGTGAGTGTGTGTGTGTGTGTATGTGGCAATGTTTAATATGGCCTGATTGCTCCTCGCACACTCACATTCATATTTAGTGCCAGGATTCATGCAACCTTTACCCCAAAGGGACCTCCTTTTTCGTTCTTGTTTTAGGAAGCGTGTACATGTTTTAATGTAAAGTACATCTGACGCTTGAGAGCTTACAGGTCAGAACTTCAGGGCAAAAAAACTTTTGACAAAACCTCCTGAAAAGTCGCCCAAAGGTGTTGAAGCGAGGGCTCGTCCGCTGCCGTCTGAGAGAAAGCAGTGTAAAAAAAACATCGACACGTGAGTGCGTGTTCACACCGGAGACTCGCACATCCGGGGAGTGTTTGGTGCTCCCTGTAACGGCCTCGAAACCAATAAAAAAGCCCCATAAAATAAGCGTGAAGCTCGCTGCTCCGCCGTGTCCGATCTGGAACACGGTTTGCTGCCTTGTTAGATCATCGCTCTGAAGTCATTATATCACGAGCTTATTGTCTGCTGCGTGTACACACACACACACACACACACACACACACACACACACACACACACGCGCACCGGCAGAGAGAGTATTTTGGGGGAATCGTACCCTGATGTGCTGCCCGAGACACAAAACGCGCCGCCAGCGCTCCAGATCTGAGCGCCCAGATATCTGCGGGAGATGAGAAAGAAAGAAAAGGATGGTTTCAGATTTTTGTTCCTTTCCCAGAAAGACTGGAAGCTCTTAATTATTCATAAGCAACTAACAGGCAGCTCCACTGGCTCTGAAACAAGAGGCGCTACTCAGCAAATACTGGCGACAATGCACCGAATCCACAATATCTTGCTTCACAGCCTGTGTGTGTGTGTGTGTGTGTGTGCAGACACATTTCCAAGCATCTTTCTTTCCTAATTTCTTGTTTTATGATTTTCACATTATGCACTTTGATGCCTTTTTTTCATCATATTTTTTGCCTCCAGACATTTTGATTCAAAGCTCTTTTCTTGCGTACACTTTTAAATAAAATGTCCGTATGCGTGCTTGTCCTTGTGTGTGTGTGTGTGTGTGTGTGTGTGCAGACACATTTCTAAGCATTGCATATTGAGGTGAAAGTTTCTTTCCGAATTTCTAGTTTTCAAATGTTCACCTAATGCACTTTTATGCCTTTTTTATCATATTTTATGCTTTCATACATTTTGATTCAAAGCACTTTTCTTGTGGACACTTATAAATAAAATGTCCGTATGCGCGCTTGTCCATGTGTGTGTGTTTGTGTGTGTGCAGACACATTTCCAAGCATTGCATATAGAGGTAAATCTTTCTTTTCTAATATCTTGTTTTCTGATTTTCACCTAATGCACTTTTTTAAATCATATTTTATGCTATCATACGTTTGATTCAAAGCTCTTTTCTTGCGTACACTTTTAAATAAAATGTCCGTATGCGCGCTTGTCCATGTGTGTGTGTGTGTCAAGGTGTGTGTATGTGCACGTTTGCAAGCAGAGGGAGGTTTTGGGCCACTGCACTCAGCTTTTGGATGCATACCGTACCTCCAAAATAAAATCTCCAAAAACCAACACACACACGCTCACTCAAGAACTCCAAGCCTGTTTTATTTTTGGGAGGATGAATTGTGCGTCTGCTGAAGTTTAGCCGAACGTGGCAAACGTTCAACGGGATTAGAACCGAATCCACAAAGGAAACAATGTCTCTCTGTGAATTATCATGTGATTCCAACTCCAAATCTCTCCATGGCAACCGCCTCCATTCCACTCAATCTGTCTCTCTTTCCGTGTGTGTGTGTGTGTGTGTGTGTGCTGGTGTCTTTAACGATTTCTCGTAATGATGCTGGCGATGGTTTAAAGTTGAGGATTACTGCTGCCTGCTGCGCCGCACGTACACGGGGAGTCATTTCACGCATGACTGGAGGCCACATCTGCGGTCGCATGTGCGCGCCACACATCGTCCACGACCCCGCTCTCGTGAATCCGGTATCAACGTTCGGATGCATCAATAATTGCAGCTTGAGAATGCCTGCTATGTTGGGCTACATGTATTATTGCTTATAGGACTTTCTTTTGAGATGGCTTGTGCGACTTCAAAATACCTCTGCCCTCTTTTCAGAGAGGAAGACTTAAGTTCATGAATATTTACCCCGTGATCTCCATCATATGGTGGTGGAGGTCAGAATGTGGCCTGAAGGAGGGGGAATGAAACGGGACTCACACCCCAAGAAATACAAGTTTAACAACCCCAATATGTCATTTGGGAAGTGTTAAGGACAAAGATGTGTTACTGATATTTGGCCAGAGACGCGTTTAGTAAAATGAACCAGAAGTTTATTACAGGAAACCATGAAAATAATTTGATTAAAACAATTAAAAGCCAAAACATGCACAACTAATTTACAACGGCCAAACCGTGCACAACAGAAGTAACAACAAGCATAATGGAGACAGCAAAACGGGCAAACTAGGGAAAGCAAAACAGGCAAAATAGGGGAAGAAAAACAGGCAAAATAGGGGAAGCAAAACAGGCAAAATAGGGGAAGAAAAACAGGCAAAATAGGGGAAGCAAAACCATCAAAATAGGGGAAGCAAAAACAGGCAAAATAGGGGAAGCAAAACCATCAAAATAGGGGAAGCAAAACAGGCAAAATAGGGGAAGCAAATCAGGCAAAATAGGGGAAGCAAAACCATCAAAATAGGGGAAGCAAAACAGGCAAAATAGGGGAAGCAAAACAGGCAAAATAGGGTAACCACAACAGGCACAATAGGGTAAGCACAACAGGCAAAATAGGGGAAGCACAACAGGCAAATTAGGGGCAGCAAAATAGGGTAAGCACAACAGGCAAAATAGGGGAAGCAAAACAGGCAAAATAGGGGAAGCACAGCAGGTAAAATAGGGGAAGCAAAACAGGCAACATATCAGGTTCTTCAATGCCTCAGAAACTGATTTTTTAGCTCCACAGTTCCATGAAAGGTAAATAAAGATGATCGATGTAAAAGCTAAAGACTGGAAACGGGGGAAGCGGCTAGCATGGAGTCTGGTTGCCTTGGCAACTCCACTTCAGTTGTTGGATGGGTTGAACCAACGAGTTAGTGAGATCCAGGGGTGATATCAATCTCAACGGGCGTCACACGACATTCCTCTGGACCTGGAGGCTGGTTGAACCTCTGATTACATCATCGTGTGTGACATCGCCGTGAGACCCTGAAGCGCCCGGGCCGATGTTAACTCGTGTATTAATTTCATGCCCAGGAGGTGATGCGTTAGGTTCGGTTCGTTTGTCTGTGGGCAGAAGTACCGGAAGAATTACCGGCACTATTTTAATGAAACAAGGTGAACCGGCGTCGGACGGGCCGCGGAAAGAACACGTTACTCTTTGGGAGTGGAACCGAATCACACTAATTATTTTCTCTACTATCAATAACTCTTCTAGTTATTCTAATAACTCGTTTTGAGCTCTTCAGGCGACTCGTTGCTGCATGAATACAACACATGGACAATGTGGATCATTCTTCGTCTGTAAAATATCCAACTTACAATTCTTTAATGAGCAAATCTAAGATATACAACGTATTTATTGAAGTAAAAGATAAAACATCAATATGATTTGTTTAACTAACACTGATATTGTTATCAGGCTTCATTAGATTCAGTTTATTTTCGAGTCTTCCTGTAAACGTTTCATACGAACTGTGCTCGTTCACTTCAAAAATCAAAATATTGTTGTGTGTGTGTGTGTGAAGATGGAGAGTATTCGTCCTAAAAGGATTTGAGGGGCACATTTGTAGGATATATTCTGAGTGGACACAACAGGGGTCAGATGGATTTTAACAGACTGCCGGTGGAGGTCCAATCCCCCCCCCCCCCCCCCCACCAGCCACTGAGCTGTAATCACTAAATTACTGTTTTCACTCGTAGCTCGAGTCACCACACTGCACAGCTCCCCCGCCTCACTCTCTCTCTCTCTCTCTCTCTCTGTGTCCTATATTTCCTTTGCTCTCCCCCCCCTCCCACCCCCCTCTTCCCACCATGTCTTCATTATTTATTGTGAAGCCGTCTTACTGTAAGCTTCATACACACAGGAAAATGAAGTGAAATGAAAAAGGTTCTTCAAAGTGATGCCATAGAAGAACCATTTATGGTTCCTCAAAGAAACTTTCAACCCAGGGTTCTCCAGTATAGGTGATGGTTCTTCGTAGAACCACAAAGCCTTTTGAAGAACCATTTAAGAACTATTATTAGTCTGTGTGTAGGAGCGAAAAAGAGATGAAGGAAGGACAGGGCCTGGGGGTGGAGGTAGGGAGGGGGGGGGGGATATGAAATGAATTCTCTGCTCTGCTGATGAATTGATGAAACACCGTCTTCCTTAATGAGGACGACGCCACTCGGGCTCTCGTCTGTTTATTTATTCCGTCCACACTCGAGTCTCCTCTCCGAAATGGAGCGTCCCCTTCCTTTCCCTCTCCTCCTCCCCCTCCTCCTCCTTATCACCTCTCCTCCTCCTCATCATCTCCTCTCCTCTCCTCTCTTCTCATTTCCTCTCCTCAGACCAACCCTGTATCACAAAAATTACGTTCCCCCAGACCTAAAATGCAATTTGCAGTTACGTTTGACTCAAACGTATTTCTCTCCAGATTACGTTTGTATTTGACGTATTATAATTACAAATACGTCTCTGATCAACGTATCTTTGCCGTTTGTTATCTCTCTTTTCTACAATGCTGTTATGAATTGTAAAAAGCGTCCTCTAGTCTTATTTATTATTATGTTATATATGTTGTTTCGCCTGCGTATTCTGACAGCAATAAGCGTTGTAACGGATCATATGAATAGGCGTGAAGACTTACTGCTGGTGACTCTCCATTATTTTCTTTCTTTAGGTGACAATACATTAATTAAAACTCGTACACTATCACCACCTTAACAGAGTTAGCCCCATACCGGTCGAATCAACGATTAAACTTGTTATAAAATGCGCATCTGTCCGTAATCTAAACCATAAAGTTCGCATTTTAACCTAAAAAAAAGTGCGCTTCCTTTTAACCTTTCAAAATAAAAGTCCGATTTATCTGTTAAGCGGAAGTAGTATAAAACGTCTATATTTATTCAAACAATACAATATAAAAGGCATACATCAAAATCAATAAGGAAAATGCTAAACAGTCAAACAACTCAAAACAATAAACCCTTCATGGCGTTATTTACAGGCGTTTTTACTTCTCATCAAACAAAAGAGCAGGTACCCGGAAAAATCTGGGAAATAATTTGGGAATTGTTAATAAAACATGATTTACCCTTCAACTTCCACTGATATGCATGCAAACTAATACATCGCTTCACACACACACACACACACACACACACTGACAGAAACACATAGACACTCACATACATACACACACAGGCAGAGACACACAGATACTCACACACAGACACACACTCTCATACGCACACACTCTCACACACACACACACACACACACACATACAGACAGACACACACTCACACACACACACACACACAGAATGACAGACACACACACACAGACACACACTCAGACACACACACAGATACTCACATACATACACACACAGGCAGAGACACACACTCACACACACCCACACACACACAAATACAGATGCACACACACGCATACTCTGCAGACTGACCCTTGACCTCCCAATTGTCTCTCAGATATAACCCTGCTGCTTTATATTTAATTTATTATATTTACCTAAATATAATACTTTGAGGTCGTGAGGGGAATCCCCTCCAAAACATTCACAAGGGAAAATTGTCACCGTGCCAATAACCCTTGTACGATCCTTAAAACCAGTCTTTTAGTTAATTTTTCATACTTTCACATCAATTTAAAGATCTGGATTCTTTTCAGATTCAAAGAGGGGCATCTGAATATGAATACCCTCCAGTTTTGGACCGATAGCTCTGAGCTAATGGCCCCAAAAACAGGTCCAAAGGGTAAAATTGGGCCTTATTCTCTTAAATTTGCATATTTTTTGACAAGTGCAAAAATGGCCATAATCTCCTAAATATTTGTCCTAGAAATCCCAAATTGAACACAGACACTCAGGACAGGGCCTACAATGAGGTGATGGGGTGAAATTTCCTCCGAAACACTCACAAGAGTTAATTGGCTGTCTGAAATCCAGGACTTGAAGAGGGTGTGTGGTTTAACAAATCTGAGACCCTGTTGTGAGCTTGGGCTGAGTTTAGCTTTTTTTTCTTCTAAAAATGTCAGAGCTTAGCTTTCTTTTGCAGGTTGTAGCCACTCCCCAATGGGGCCCAACCATGTAGGCTGGCAACATATAGCACTTAGCATCCCTGCTTGGGAAGGGTTTAAAAACCCGGAAAAAACTAAATTCCTTCCTTCAAAGGTTAACAACTCCTTAAATGTTTGTACTATATGAATAATTTCAATTGTATTCTACCCCATTTGGGAGTGGCTACAACCTGGAAAAGAAAGCTAAGCTCTGACATGTTTACCCAATTTGACCCTTTGGACCTGTTTTTGGGGCCCTTAGCTCAGAGCTATCGGTCCAAAACTGTAGGGTATTCATATTCAGAGGCCCCTCTTTGGATCTGAAAATGATCCACATCTTTGAGTTGATTGAAAGTATGACAAATTAACTAAAAGACTGGTTTTAAGGATCGTACAAGGGTTATTGGCACGGTGACAATTTTCTCTTGTGAAAGTTTTGGAAGGTATTCCCCCCCACGACCTCAAAGTCTTATATTTAGGTAGATATAATATATTTAATATAAAGCAGTAGGGTTATATCTGAGAGACAATTGGGAGGTCAAGGGTCAGTCTGCAGAGTATGCGTGTGTATGTGTATATGTGTGTGTGTGTGTGTGAGTGTGTCTCTGCCTGTGTGTGTATGTATGTGAGTATATGTGTGTGTGTCTGTGTGTGTGTGCGTGTGTAAGAGTGTGCGTGTGTGTGTGTGAGTATGTGTATGTCTCTGCCTGTGTGTGTGTATGTATGTGAGTGTCTGTGTTTCTGTCAGTGTGTGTGTGTGTGTGTGTGAAGCGATGTATTAGTTTGCATGCATATCAGTGGAAGTTGAAGGGTAAATCATGTGTTATTAACAATTCCCAAATTATTTCCCAGATTTTTCCGGGTACCTGCTCTTTTTGTTTGATGAGAAGTAAAAACGCCTGTAAATAACGCCATGAAGGGTTTATTGTTTTGAGTTGTTTGACTGTTTAGCATTTTCCTTATTGATTTTGATGTATGCCTTTTATATTGTATTGTTTGAATAAATATAGACGTTTTATACTACTTCCGCTTAACCGATAAATCGGCTTTTATTTTGAAAGGTTAAAAGGAAGCGCACTTTTTTTTAGGTTAAAATGCGAACTTTATGGTTTAGATTACGGACAGATGCGCATTTTATAACAAGTTTAATCGTTGATTCGACCGGTATGGGGCTAACTCTGTTAAGGTGGTGATAGTTTACGAGTTTTAATGAATGTATTGTCACCTAAAGAAAGAAAATAATGGAGAGTCACCAGCAGTATGTCTTCATGCCAATTCATATGATCCGTTACAACGCTTATTGCTGTCATAATACGCAGGCGAAACAACAATAATAAATAAGACTAGAGGACGCTTTTTACAATTCATAACAGCATTGTAGAAAAGAGAGAAAACAAACAGCAAAGATACGTTGATCAGAGACGTATTTGTAATTATAATACGTCAAATACAAACGTAATCTGGAGAGAAATACGTTTCAGTCAAACGTAATTTGGAGAGAAATACGTTTGAGTCAAACGTAACTGCAAATTGCATTTTAGGTCTGGGGGAACGTAATTTTTGTGATACAGGGTTGCTCAGACAGACCCCCCCACCCCCCCCCCCCCTGGGGAACAATGGTCCGCTCCAGCTCGTATTAGTGTAGATGTTCCGTCTGAGGACAACTTATAATTCACTTCACATTCGGACAGCGTTTCCATGACAGCGAGGAGGCGAGTCCTCACGGAGCAGCTGATGACGCGTCTAAGTGTCCTTGAATCAAGTTGAGGAGGAATAGGAGGCCACGCTATAGCTTCCCTTATCGCCCTCTCTCTCTCTCTCTCGTATAGCACGGGGGAGAGAGAGGAGGAGAGAAAGGGCGAGAGAGGAGGGGTTGTCATGGGAACAGACTCGGAGTAGAGCCCCCGTGTTAGTGAAGAAGATGCTCGAGACAAAATGACAGAATAGTAAAGCGATTGAACGTGAGAGAGAAGCTGCACACTCTGACTGAAATATAAAGAAGAAGAAGAAGGAGCAGAAGAAGAAAAAGAAGAAGAAGAATAAGGAGAAGGAGGAGGGCAGAAGAAGAAAAGCAAGATGAAGAAGAAGGAGTATAAGAATGAGTAGAAGAACAAGAACAAGAACAAGGAGTAGAGGAAGATGAAGGAGGAGGAGTAGAAGAAGAAGAAGAAGAAAAATAAGAGGAAGAACACACACACACACACACACACACAACATAACTGTTGTTTGGTATTCAGGGTAAAAAAGAAGATGAGAAGATCTCACTCTGCAGGTTGTTGCTCCCAGATCCCTCTCAAGCCTCCGATGAAAAAGTGTGAGTCATTCTCTCCTCCCGCCCCTCCTCCCCCCCTCCTCTTCTTCAGCCGGTGCCCACCAGCCCCACCAGCACCTCCCCGACGCCCGCCGGGACCTTGGGCATGTCCAAGATGGACGCTCCCAGCATGCAGGACGTGTACATCCTCTCCCCGGTCTCTGGACTCTACAGCACCAGGTCAGATGTCACTTACCTATTATCATAACAATAATAATTATTGACACCGATGATAACCCCCCCCCACCCCCCCTCCAGGGAGGAGCTGGGTCTGATGTCCTGCGACGACATCAGCCGCTACAGCGTGAGCTCCCAGTCCGTCTCCAAAGGCCCGGAGGCCATCAGCTACTACCTGGACCAGGACAGCGGTCAGTATTTCTCCCTGCTGGAGGGCGACGGACCCCCGGGGCCCGACTACGACAGGGGGGGCCGCAACACGGGGGTTCGCCGGCGGGACAAGACCCCCACCCACGGTAAGACGGAGAGGGGCGGCGACGGCTCCGGTCCTGCAGGACGGCATGCTCTCTCCTCCTCCTCCTCCTCCTCCTCCTCCTCCATCATCATCACTCACCTCACGGCTTCTTTGTGTCTTCACCACGCGCACGAACGTCCCAAAGAAACCCAAATGGCGACGGGTCAGTCACATGTCAACGGGTCAGTCCAAACACACCGTGTCCAGCTCTGTGTTCGCCCCACTACCTGTGTCACACTTGTCCGAGAAAAGCTTCCTATAGACATCCTGCACCTCCTCGGGAGACTCTCATGGGGTCACGTGACGTGCAGGGCGAGGGTCACGTGACAGGCGGGAAGGAGGTAACTTCCTATCAGGTCGAAGAATGTGTATTAATCTCTAGAATCTCTCCTATTGTCCAGGTCATCAGCAGCAGTGCTGATGTTGAGACACTACAGGTGAATTGGGGAAATATTTAAATATATATTTATCCCCAAGACACAAGAGGAATATTGTTAGAACATTATTATTTTATTTTTTTCTGAAGTTGTATTTTTAAATATGCAAATAGTGCATTATTACGCGTGTGCTGATTTTAGTACATCAAAAAATAAAATTTGTTGACATTAAAGTCGGATAGTTCTTTGTTTTTACTCCTTACATTTCAAAATAATACCAACAATCATAAAAATGTGTTTACAAAAATAAGATCAAATGCTCTTTGTTAAAAACCTCCGGAATATAGAGAGATACTGAATATATTTACTGGGGATTTCTGGCTCAGAGTCTGAGAAAAAACAGATTTTTTAAACCAAAATTTACGAACATATTTAACCCTTGAGGTCAATTTGATTCCGGCAATTTAAACCTTGAACATTATTACAATTCAAATTATTTCCCAAGTTTCAGTGTCAGGTACTTTATTTACTTTATGTGTGTTTGTTGAATATCTAAACAGCCCCTTAAATAAAAAAGTGTTTCTAAGGCTGTCGTGTGAACGACCTCCTGTCTTCACATTGCCCCTCCCCCACGGCATGTGAGAACCATCAGTGGTTGTTATGTTAGGCCCCGAAAGCTTTTTGAAGATTATAAAATGATACGTTACAGTGACCTCAATATCATCCAAAAAAATTAGGAAA
The DNA here is from genome assembly GCF_029220125.1 of Pseudoliparis swirei. Classification (NCBI taxonomy): domain Eukaryota; kingdom Metazoa; phylum Chordata; class Actinopteri; order Perciformes; family Liparidae; genus Pseudoliparis; species Pseudoliparis swirei. The sequence goes on along the minus strand of NC_079406.1, from coordinate 3,909,922 downwards.
AAATGAAATATGAAGCAAAAAAAAAGAGATGTCAATCATGTATTTTGAGACGTTGAACATTGAATGGAGTCAAATTGATTTCAAAGCTGGAGGCTTAAGAACCTTCAACGTAGTTCAACATTTTAAAGACTCCAAAGGTGAAGAGGGTAAAAACAACATAACTCAGAGACATCGCGTCTCGTTTATTTTGTAATAAAGGTTTTCGGACAGTTTGGATATGCAAATGAGGCGTCATCGACTGTGACCCTTGGGTGACGCTGATGATTGACGGGTGAAAACACCTCATCGCGGCCCCTTGAGAGTCTCCTCCCCTTCCTTCCCACTCACCTGCACACACACACTTTGTCTCACCCGTCCACCCCTTCCAGCTGTCTCCCACGCTGTCTCTCGGGTCACCGCCCCCCCCCACCCCCCCCCCACCACTCCCTCCCCCCTAGACGACTCTCTGACTGCTGATTGGTCGTTCCAGGTGACCTCAGGCCTGTGTCCATGCCTCCTGAGTATAACTGGATGGCCGAGGCCAAGGAACCCAGCATGGGCAAGAGAGGGAGCCGAGGTACACACACACACACACACACACACACACACGCACGTAACACACGACATGGTGCCGCGCTGCACGCTCCATCCTCGGCTCGACACATTTCAGCTCATCCTCCGGTGCTCCGTGGTGGTGTGGTTGTGTGACGATACATATCCGCCCCGGTGTGTATCCGACGGAGCGGCGCGTACGCGCATAAATGCGTAAGGAAATCGCGTTTATGCGGCCGCTCTGGAGGCGAGAGGGTATTTCTACGTGACCGGTCCTCACCGACGTCACCGTTTTGCGGCGAAGGCTCGAATCTGTATTCGCCCGCCGCTCCTCAGAAAGCCCATGAATAACATTAAAGCTGTTTGGTGGGCCGCCTCTCCAGCTTCTCCTCCTCTGAGGAGTCACTTTTAAGTATATGGATAATAAACAAATTAAGTGAGAAGCTTTCCCCCCCCCTCCGACTAAAAGTTTCTGTGACCCCCCCCCCCCCGCCCCAAAAATAGAGCCGAATCACTGCAGACGGATTAGCTGCATGTCCTCCGGCTGTGGATCCATATCAGGTGCTGCAGCTCTCAGGCACTTGTATCCGTGTCTGTGGGGTTTTTATCTGCCGAGGTCTATTCACTCTGTTTCTACTCCCCCCCCCCCCTGTGGTTTTCCTCCCTCCGTCATCAGCCCAGCTCTAACTACTCTTCCGTGCCTCTGATCCTCTCATAATCCCCACAGATTCGGACAACTCCCTGTTGCGTTACCTCAGCGACGACAAGATCCTGGTGATCGAGGAGGAGCCCGAGGGTCCGGGCAGGGAGAGCCGGCGGGATTCCACCAGACGCTCCCGGCGTAAGAGCCGCAATCCCAGCAGCCCCAGCTTTCCCCTCAGCCCCTCCATGCTGTCCTCCACCCTGCGCCTCGACCAGCCGCCCGACGCTCTGCCTGTAAGTACAGATTTTAAACTGGGTTGTTTTTGTTACCTTTCCAGTGAGTGAAACCAGACACACTGTGTGGGTGGTGGTGGTGGTGGTGTTGGTGGTGGGTCGTGGTGGTTGGTGATGGTGGGTGGTGGTGCTGGTGGTATGTGGTGATGGGTAGTGGTGGTGGTGATAGATGGTGGTGGTGGTGGTTGATGGGTGATGTGCGGTGGTGGTGATGGTAATGGGTGGTGGTGGTGGCTGGTGGTTGTGGTGGTAGTAATGGGTGGTGATGAGTGGTGGTGGTTGATGGGTGGTGGTGGCTGGTGATGGGTGGTGGTGGTTTGTGGTGGTGGTGGTGATAGATGGTGGTGGTTGATGGGTGATGGTAATGGGTGGTGGTGGTGGCTGGTGGTGGAGGTGGTGATGGTGGTGGGTGGTGGTGCGCGGGTGGCTGGCGGTGGGGATGGGTGGTGGTGGAGGTGGTGATGGTGGTGGGTGGTGGTGCGCGGGTGGCTGGCGGTGGGGATGGGCGGTGGTGGTGGTGGTGTGTGCTGGGTGGTGGTTGGTGGTGGGTGGGTGATTGTTGGTGGTGATGGGGAGTGGTGGTGGTTGATGGGTGGTGGTGGTGGTGGTTGGTGGTGGGTGGTGGTGGTGGTGGGTGGTTGGGGTTGGTGGTAATGGGTGGTGGTGCTGGTGGTGCTGGTGGTGGTTGTTGGTGGTGATGGGGAGTGGTGGTGGTTGATGGTGGCTGGTGGTGGGTGGTTGGGGTTGGTGGTAATGGGTGGTGGTGGTGGTGGGTGGTGCTGGTGAGTTTCTCTTTCATGTAAACGTGGACGGAGTAAAGACGTTAAAGGATAGCGGTGATATTCTGAATTTCTCTTTCTTAACAAATCACATAAAAAGACAAAAAAACAACTCACGTCATGCTTCTCATTCTCAAACACCGGGTCGGCACTCGAGGGTGCCGGGGTCGCAGGGGATCTTTTAATTTGGGTCTGCAACATTTCTCCTCCACAAAACTCCTCCAGCCTCTGTTTTCAAATGTTTCGTCTCTCCTGAACTTCAGATATCAGAAAAAAACAAAAATTAAATGTTGTTACCGTGACACGTTAAAATATCTGCTGTAAAAATGTTAAAAAAGGCCCATTAGTGTCACTACAGTCACCTTCAAGGATTTAATGATCCTCACTCGCTCACACTGCTTCCCCCATCGAGCAGCGTCTGCCCGTGTCCTCTCAGAGGGTAGGTCACGGTGTTCTCAGATCCACACACTCTGTTGTGTGTGTTTGTGCGTGTGTGCGTGTGTGTGTGTGTGTGTGTGTGTGTGTCAGGTCGAGGAGACAGAGGAGAGAGAGGATAATCAGTGTCATTGCATGGCTGCCAGCTTCACAGATTATGAGAACGACAGACACGCCCCTCTTTAACTCTTCTCTCAGTACACACACACACACACACACACACACGCAGACAGGAACAAACAAACACACACTCGCACACAGGAGTGCATTTGTATGCAGGGTTAGCCGTTTCAGGACTCATCCTAACTCATCCTAATATCCCCATCTCCCCACACACGCCTGAGTCAAAATAGGAGTTTATATTTTGGACACACACACACACACACACACACACACACGTACCTCTATCAGTAGGTACATGACTCAGCATCAGCCAGACCGATTACAAGCACGACTGACAGAGACTGTGCTTAAAACACGGCGCACGCAATGTCACACACACACACACACACACACACACAGACACACACGCATACACACAAACACACACACACCACACACACATAAAAGCATATTCATTATTTAAAACGTAGCGTAAATGTACAAATGAATATAACACATTTCCATGACTTTTTCCCAAACTTTGGTGATTTTTTTTCCCAGGACGTTTCCAGGCCTATGAATAACCATTCTTTATATTCCAGGACTTTTCCAGGTTTTCCATGTTTACGTATTGATGAAGTCTCTTCTTTCTTCTGTCTTCTCAGCGAGGTGCGGACACACTGCGAGCAGACACAACAGACAGGTGAGTGTGTGTCTGTGGTCTCACCTCACGCGTGTGATTGGAGGAAGGAGGAGGAGTTTGTGGTAACATCCTGTCTGTAGTTTGTGGTAACACCCTGTGTGTAGTTTGTGGTAACATCCTGTCTGTAGTTTGTGGTAACATCCTGTGTGTAATTTGTGGTAACATCCTGTCTGTAGTTTGTGGTTACATCCTGTCTGTAGTTTGTGGTAGCATCCTGTGTGTAGTTTGTGGTAACATCCTGTGTGTAGTTTGTGGTAACATCCTGTGTGTAGTTTGTGGTAGCATCCTGTGTGTAGTTTGTGGTAACACCCTGTGTGTAGTTTGTGGTAACATCCTGTCTGTAGTTTGTGGTAACATCCTGTCTGTAGTTTGTGGTAACATCCTGTGTGTAGTTTGTGGTAACATCCTGTGTGTAGTTTGTGGTAGCATCCTGTGTGTAGTTTGTGGTAACATCCTGTGTGTAGTTTGTGGTAACATCCTGTGTGTAGTTTGTGGTAACATCCTGTGTGTAGTTTGTGGTAACATCCTGTCTGTAGTTTGTGGTTACATCCTGTCTGTAGTTTGTGGTAGCATCCTGTGTGTAGTTTGTGGTAACATCCTGTGTGTAGTTTGTGGTAGCATCCTGTGTGTAGTTTGTGGTAACACCCAGTGTGTAGTTTGTGGTAACATCCTGTCTGTAGTTTGTGGTAACATCCTGTCTGTAGTTTGTGGTAAAATCCTGTGTGTAGTTTGTGGTAACATCCTGTCTGTAGTTTGTGGTAACATCCTGTGTGTAGTTTGTGGTAACATCCTGTCTGTAGTTTGTGGTAACATTGTGTGTGTAGTTTGTGGTAACATCCTGTGTGTAGTTTGTGGTAACATCCTGTGTGTAGTTTGTGGTAACGTCCTGTCTGTAGTGTGTGGTAACATCCTGTCTGTAGTTTGTGGTAACATCCTGTTTAGTTTGTGGTAGCATCCTGTGTGTAGTTTGTGGTAACATCCTGTGTGTAGTTTGTGGTAACATCCTGTGTGTAGTTTGTGGTAACATCCTGTCTGTAGTTTGTGGTAACATCCTGTGTGTAGTTTGTGGTAACATCCTGTCTGTAGTTTGTGGTTACATCCTGTCTGTAGTTTGTGGTAGCATCCTGTGTGTAGTTTGTGGTAACATCCTGTGTGTAGTTTGTGGTAGCATCCTGTGTGTAGTTTGTGGTAACATCCTGTGTGTAGTTTGTGGTAGCATCCTGTGTGTAGTTTGTGGTAACACCCAGTGTGTAGTTTGTGGTAACATCCTGTCTGTAGTTTGTGGTAAAATCCTGTGTGTAGTTTGTGGTAACATCCTGTCTGTAGTTTGTGGTAACATCCTGTGTGTAGTTTGTGGTAACATCCTGTCTGTAGTTTGTGGTAACATCGTGTGTGTAGTTTGTGGTAACATGCTGTGTGTAGTTTGTGGTAACGTCCTGTCTGTAGTGTGTGGTAACATCCTGTCTGTAGTTTGTGGTAACATCCTGTCTAGTTTGTGGTAACATCCTGTGTGTAGTTTGTGGTAGCATCCTGTGTGCAGTTTGTGGTAACATCCTGTGTGTAGTTTGTGGTAACATCCTGTCTGTAGTTTGCGGTAACATCCTGTCTGTAGTTTGTGGTAGCATCCTGTGTGTAGTTTGTGGTAGCATCCTGTGTGCAGTTTGTGGTAGCATCCTGTGTGTAGTTTGTGGTAACATCCTGTGTGTAGTTTGTGGTAGCATCCTGTGTGTAGTTTGTGGTAACACCCAGTGTGTAGTTTGTGGTAACATCCTGTCTGTAGTTTGTGGTAAAATCCTGTGTGTAGTTTGTGGTAACATCCTGTCTGTAGTTTGTGGTAACATCCTGTGTGTAGTTTGTGGTAACATCGTGTGTGTAGTTTGTGGTAACATGCTGTGTGTAGTTTGTGGTAACGTCCTGTCTGTAGTGTGTGGTAACATCCTGTCTGTAGTTTGTGGTAACATCCTGTGTGTAGTTTGTGGTAGCATCCTGTGTGCAGTTTGTGGTAACATCCTGTGTGTAGTTTGTGGTAACATCCTGTCTGTAGTTTGTGGTAACATCCTGTGTGTAGTTTGTGGTAACATCCTGTCTGTAGTTTGTGGTAACATCCTGTCTGTAGTTTGTGGTAGCATCCTGTGTGTAGTTTGTGGTAGCATCCTGTGTGTAGTTTGTGGTAACATCCTGTCTGTAGTTTGTGGTAACATCCTGTGTGTAGTTTGTGGTAGCATCCTGTGTGTAGTTTGTGGTAACATCCTGTGTGTAGTTTGTGGTAACATCCTGTCTGTAGTTTGTGGTAACATCCTGTCTATAGTTTGTGGTAACATCCTGTGTGTAGTTTGTGGTAACATCCTGTGTGTAGTTTGTGGTAACATCCTGTCTGTCCTCCTGCAGGTACTCTGGCTCGGGAAGCTCCGGAGCCGCCTCCATGAGGAAGGTAAGGGGTTTGGGGTCAACCGGACAATTACGTGTTTTTTTCATAAAGACTACTCACACTTTTATTTATCAAATTAATTGCAAAGTAAATATAAAATATAGTCAAGATATTGACAAGGTTAGAAATAATTATTTTTTATTTGAAATATTAATTTAGTTCTTCAAACTTGTGGCTCAAAGGAAGGCCAGTTTTATAGCTTCTTTCACCAGCATAACTGTTTTCAGCTGCGCTCACATAAAAAGGGTTTAAAAAGGTTTTCTACCCCTCCGTTAGTCTTCTAAGGCGATAACACAATGTACCATTAGAGCACTGGAGATGGAACCAGAGAATAGTCATTTACCACAATAACAATGTATAAAGTGTATTTCTGATTAATTTAATGTTATCTTCATTGAAAAAAAACCTGTACTTTACTTTGAAAAATAGGGAAATCTCTAAGTGACCCCTAACTTTTGGACGGTAGTGTAAATCTAACGCGTTGATGGTTTTAATTACCTGGTTTTTAAATAAAATGTAGATTCTGACTCGAGTCAGAGGCTTCAGTCCCTTCAACAAGAAGAAGAAGACGTTCGCTGTGTGTGGAGCTTCAGCGTGTCCAAGGCACAGCCAGATGTCACATATAGACGGACAGACCAGAATGGGGGCGACACCTGAGATGAAATCCAATCGGGACCGGTATAATTAAATAAAAGCTGGCAGTCAGAGGAAATGGAATGGTTTCCACGTTTCAGTCTTAGTCAGTCGCCCTCGCCTCTCTTCCAAAGCCCCGTGAGTTGCAGCGTACGATGAGTCAGCGCCGCCGTATCAACATATTCACTCTGTTCTGCCACCTCGTAAACGCTCTCAGCTACGTGAACCTGATACCTGTGATGACTCATCCTGCTCACGGAGAGAGGGAGACCCTGTGACTTTAAGAGCTCAATAACAACGTGAGCCTCTGTGAGGCCAGACCACTGGATCCTGGCTCAGGAACTTCTTTAAATACTTTTTTCTGCTTGAGGACTTTTGTATTTGTGTTGGGGAGATTAGATTACTCTGTACTGTCTGATACCACGAATACAAAGAGATGAGCACCTCAGTGGCACTTAAATGGTATTACTGATGGTATTACTCATGGTATTATTTATGGTATTACTCATGGTATTACTAATGGTATTACTTATGGTATTACTTCTAGAGTTACTTATGGTATTACTTATGGTATTTTAGTACTTATGGTATTACCTATGGTATTACTTATAGTATTACGTATTGTATTACTACTTATCGTATTACTTATGGTATTACTTATGGTATTAATACTCATGGTATTACTTATGGTATTTTAGTATTTAAGGCACTTACTTATGGTATTACTTATAGTATTATTTATGGTATTACTACTCATGGTATTACTTATAGTATGACTTATGGTATTACTTAAGGTAGTACTGATGGTATTACTTAAGGTAGTACTGATGGTATTACTTATGATATTTTAGTACTGATGGTATTACTTAAGGTAGTACTGATGGTATTACTTATGATATTTTAGTACTGATGGTATTACTTAAGGTAGTAATGATGGTATTACTTATGATATTTTAGTACTGATGGTATTACTTACGGTAGTACTTATGGTATTACTTATGATATTTTAGTTCTTATGGTATTACTTATGATATTTTAGTACTTATGGTATTACTTATGGTATTTTTGTAGTCTGGCTTTCTTGAAGGAATGTGACTTATCCCTCTGAGCGTGTTCTCCTCTCTTCTGTGTGCTGGATAAAATAGAAAATAAGCTAAACACTGAAGGTAAACTCTGTGTAAACTCTACGTGCATCAACGCCTTGTTTTCATGATTGTTCCCTCACATGTTGTTCTCTCTTCCCCTCTCCAGTCTTTCCACTACACCTCTCTCAGAACGAAAACCAAACGGAGAAGTAAAGGTACACGCACTGCTGCCTTTCCTCTTCTGTCATATATGATCGTTACAGTTACTGCCGCAGTACATGTATGTCAGCATCGTGGTTCTCAAACTTTTTTCAGTGATGTCATATTTAGTTAAATCCACAGCACCGTGCCATCAGTGTCTGATTTAATATAGAATATATACAATTCTGTTGATGAACTTACACTCATATTCTATTTTTTAAGGATTTTTTAAATGGATGCTAATTATACAAAAATATATATTTTCACAAATCCCCCCTGGAGTACCTTCACGTACAACTAGGGGTACACGTACCCCCATTTGAGAACCACTGTGTTAGCATATAGCTCCAGAAAGAGGGAACATCACAATGACTCTCAAACTAAGCCTGACAGACTTAAGTTGACATTGTTTTTATTTTATTTGAAATACATAAAGACCTATACGCTAAGCCCCTGCAGACTTAGATGCTGAGCCCCCCGTCCTCTGTCTGCAGGTTCCCTCACTAGTGCCAGTCGGAGGAGAATCTCCTGTAAGGACCTGGGCCACGGCGACTGTGAGGGCTGGCTGTGGAAGAAGAAGGATGCCAAAGGCTACTTCACCCAGAAGTGGAGGAAGTACTGGTTCATCCTCAAAGAGTCCTGCCTCTACTGGTACACCAACCAAAACGTAAGGAACCACATGCGACTGTCATTACGTCCTGAATGTAATTATCAGAGGTTTCTTTATTTATTGGAAAAATAATGAATACATCGCATTCACAGAAGGGAATTAAAGGTTAAAACCAGCTGCAGCTTGTCTTCTGAGAGTCTGAAGGGAGCTTCCTTGAGTCTGAGAAGATAACGTGGTGATGTAATCAGGGTTATCTCGACTTTAAGCACGTCTGCTTATAAGATGCAGTTGAGTTGCATTGTGGGATTTGTGTGTTTACGTGTACAGTGAAGTCGTCTATACAGCCGATAACATAATTATTACCATGCAGCTGCAGATGGAAATGAACCAGTAGATACATTTGGTTCAAATCATCCCTTCTCCACATTTATTTTTGATCCCTGATATAAAAAAAGAAGAATTGCGCTAAATTAAGATGCAGTTGAGTTGCATTGTGGGATTTGTGTGTTTACGTAGACAGTGAAGTTGTCTATTATTACCATGCAACTGCAGATGGAAGTTAACTACTTATAATAACCTGTAATAATAATAATAGCAATTCACTAAATTTGGTACAAAACATCCCTTCTCCTTTTAGAGATTTGTTTATTTTTAGTCCCTGATATTTAAAAAAAAGAAAACAAGTGTTGTTTTTCGGTCCTTTCGTACTTGTGCTGCAAATAACTATTATTTTCATTGCTGATAAATCTGCCAGTTATTTTAACTTTGGTCCATAAAACATTTTAAGAAAAGAAGAAAAATGTCCCGTTCAATTCCCCCTGCAGCCCGAAGTGATTCCATCAAAGGTCATTATTGTTTCAGGCCAACAAGCTAATATCCTAATATATTAGATTAGATATTACTTTATTAGTCCCACAGTGGGAACATTTCAGGATCACAGCACACATTAGAGCATTAATAAAAGATACAAATAAAACACAAAACACAATAATAATACTAAATACTAAAATACTAAATATACAGAGGAAACAAAATATATACACAAGGCAGTGACCAAAGTGAATTCCCAGCAGGTTAAACTGTCCATTTACTTATAAATAAATATACCATTTACTTAAGCAGCTAATTCTCACATTTGTGTAGATGGAATCATCAAATGAATGAATATATCATCAATATAGTCTCTATCGACAATTAACTAATTGACGGATCATTGCCGCTCTGATCCAAGTTGCTCTGGTGTTTGCGTTCAGGGCGTTTCGACCTCAGATGAAGACTCACTGTGAGACCGGCGATGTCGTTTTTGTTTACATGTCAAATGTTCGCAACACTTCGAAGAAAAAAAAGCCTGCGTCTCAATTAAATATTTTGTTAACAGCTTTAAAGCCGATACAGTCATATCTCATCTATCTTTTTTTAAATCCTGTCAAGAGGCGAGATAGAGCCAATATAAACAGCACATGCTGTTTTCATATGCTCGACTAGACGACTAGCTATTCAGAATAAAACTGGGACGTCAGTGCGGATGACATTTTGTTTTTCCCGTGCGCCCATGATGTGCCACCGCTCTCCATCTGTCTCCGCCTGCAGGACGAGAAGGCTGAGGGCTTCATCAGCCTCCCCGAGTTCAGAATAGACCGAGCCATCGAGTGCAGACGGAAATTGTGAGTGTCCCTCACATGTCGCGGGAAAAAAATACTAATCAAGAAAATGTTGCTCTCAAAACATGAACGCACACACACACACACACACACACACACACCTATGTGGGAAAGAAAAAAAACTAATCAGTCTTCTTCTCCCCCGACTTACTGCAGCGCCTTCAAAGCCTGTCATCCCAAAATCAAGAGCTTCTTCTTCGCCACAGATTGTCTTGAGGAAATGAACAGGTGAGAGTTTGTGTGTGTGTGTGTGTGTGAGTCCCTTGAGCACGTGCTCGCGTCTTAGTGTGGACAATAGTCAGAAGCTGGGGACGTCACATGTCCTTTCATGAATATTTTAGCTGAGTAAACCAAGTTTACACAAGGCAGCAGCCCACACAACACATCCCATGAATAAGGCATGAACGTGAGCCTGTTGTAAAAGTGTGTGTGTGTGTGTGTGTGTGTGTGTGTGCGCGTGCGTGTGTCACGTGACAGGAAGACAGCAGCGATGTTTGCAGGAGTGCTATCTGATGAGCTCTAATTATCCACACCTCTCCTCAATGCCGTGGGGAGATAATTGGCGGATTAGTAATTAACTATATTTGACTTCCATACTGTGCTGGGAGCTTCGTGAGCGGCTGCACGATTTATCACGTGAGTGTGAAGAAGAGGAAGTCGCTATCGGCTCCTCAAGAAAAGTAATGTCTCCTTACCGGGTTTAGGAAACGTTGAAGGGTTCTTGCAGTGAAAACCGACAACCGACATTAAAAGATTGTTTATTATAAAAAGCTATACGATGAAGAACTGACGCTCCTATAGCTGACATGGAAATAACTTCCTCTGAATCTTCCTCATTCAAGGAAGGAAGAAAGGAAGGAATAAAGGAGGAAAGAAGGAGAAAGGAAGGAAGGATGGAACAAAGGGAGGAATAAGGAAATAAGGAATGAAGGAAAGGAAGGAGTAAGGAGGAAGAAAGGATGGAATGAAGGGAGGAAGGAAGGAAGGAGAAAGGAAGGAAGGAGGAATGAAGAATGAAACGAAGGAGAAAGGAATGAAGGCAGAATGAAGAAAGGCAGAAGGAAGGAATGAAGGAAGGAATGAAGAAAGGCAGAATGCAGAAAAGAAGGAAGGATTGAACGAAGGAAGGATGGAACGAAGGAAGGAGGAAGGTAGGTAGGAATGGAAGAATGGAGGAAAAAAGGAAGGAGGATCGAAGGAAATAGGAAAGGAACGAAGGAGGAAGGATGGAATGAAGAAAGGAAAGAAGAAAGGAAGGAAGGAAAGAAGGAAGAAAAGAAGGAAGGAAGGAAGGAAAGAGAGAAGGAAGCAAGGAAGGAGGAAAGAAGGAAGGAAAGAAGGAAGGAAGGAAAGAGAGAAGGAAGCAAGGAAGGATCAATATGCACGTGGCGTGATTATAAGTGTGTCTCTGTGTGTGGATCAACTCCAAATAGACGACAGAGCCCATGGAACCCGTCACCGCGGCAACGGGCTCACTGATGTGATTTATACTTCTTAGACAACGAAGAATAAACGACTACAGAGGCAACGCTCGTTAATATAGGATCAAGTTATCGTTATAGTTTTGGTCTTTTTACGGAATTTTGACCAAATGAGAGAATTTATGACATCTTATAATAATAATAATAATAATAATAATAATAATAATAATAAAGCATTCAATTCATAAAGCGCATTTCGAGGAACTGAAAGACACTTTACATCTTATAATTAAAACATCCTAAAATCCATCCAATAAAAATACCTCAAAGAAAGCAATGAGAACACAAAGCACACAAGGTGAACAATGGAGTCTCCTCCTGTCCCTGGAGACTGGGCCTCCGTCCTCAGGTGTCAGAGAGCGATGAGCTCGGGGATCTGAGGGTCGGGAGGAGGACAGGAAGCCCGGCCGAGGAGAGGGAACGTCCGACAGAGGACTTTCCTTTCTCTCTTTCCTTTCTCTCTTTCTCTCTAATTATCTCCATCCTCATCAGAGGGAGGGACCCAGTTACAGCGATATCGGCTCATAAGAGGCACTTCAATTCTTCAAAGTGAAAGTCTTTCATGCCTCGCCAACGGTTAACCCGGTGGAACCCATCCGTGTCTCTCCTCTGACGCCCTCCTCCCCTCCTCCCCACCTTCCTTTCCTTTCCTTGTGTCCTATAGGTGGATGAACCGACTGGGTCTCGCCGCTATTGGCTACACACCGGACGACAAGGTGCCTCGCCACGACGAAGGTGAGACGGATATTCACCGTTCTTGTCACGACCAACGCCACACCCTTTACGCCCGAACTGCTCACGTGTGTGTGTGTGTGTGTGTGTGTGTGTGTGTGTGTGTGCGTGTGTTTTAATCCTCCCGATCAGACTACTGGAGTGAGAGCGATCAAGACGAGGCCGACGGCTCGATGACGCTCAAACAGGAGGGGCTTTCATCGATGTGTGATACTTACCACCGCACGCCATCGGTAAGCACACACACACACACACACACACACACACACACACGACATAATCTTTGCAGTGTTTTTTTTTCATCCGATGGAATATTTTATTCCTAAATGCCTCACAGACCGGAGCTCTCAGCATTAATTACACATCAGACTGGGAGACGTTGTGTCTGTTCGCAGCCGAGACCGTCAACTGCTTCACCGTCTGACCTCTAGGGGGCGACACATGCCTCATTACATCTGTGACGCTGACATCGAGACGCCATGTTCACAAAGGTCCAGTCATGTCATCCCATTGCTTCTTTTGCACTCATCTTTTGTTCTATATCTGCCCTCTTTGCCTGTCCTTCCTTTCTTCTCTCCTGCACACTTCCTCCCTCTCCTTGTTTTGCGGGAGGGTCACATTCTCCCACTTGTCAACTTCCCCCTCGTCACTCCTCTCCTCTCTGACCTCGCGACCCCTCCGGGCCCCTCAGTCTAACGTCCTCCACAGTGATGAGCAGCTGCCCCGCTCAGTGAGCTCCGTGAGCCTCATGCGCTCCGCCCCGTCCCCACTCCCCCCATCAATGAGTGCCTCCACCTCCCCCGCCCCTCCACAGATGGTCTCTTCCACCTCCCCTCTCCCTCTCCAGGTGAATTCCTCGAGCCCCTTCCCGGAGCCCAAGCACGGCCGACACTTCTCCAGCGAGTCGACGCACTCTCACTCCTCGGCCGAGGACCAGCGCGGCGACGGCGTGGGCGCGGGCACGGGCAGCACCAGCACCCACTCGTCCGGCTGCCGCTCGTCCCACCGCGAGCGGCGCTCTTGGCAGGACCTCATCGAGACCCCGCTGACCAGCGCGGGGCTGCACTTCCTCCAGACGGCGCCGGGGGAGAGCGACTACGGGGGCCCGATGGGCGGCGGCGGCATGGCCGGAGGAGAGATGGGGCCGTACGGGGGGCCGGGCCGGCAGGGCATGTCGCCCGAGAGGCGCCGGCAGGCCACGCTGCCCGTGAGGAGGCACCGCGCCGCCGAGAGGGACCGGGAGCGCGACGGGCCCTTCCCCCTGGAGCGGGGGCCGCACGCCCACGGCCACTCGCACCGGCGCTCGCACAAGCAGCGCAGCCAGAGTCTGCCCAGGAACAGGGACCCCGTGCCGGGGAAGATGATGCACACCTCGGCTCACATGGAGGAGAGGAGCGAGGACGAGGAGGCGGAGGGGCAGACGGCAGACATACTAGAGGGTGAGGAGGGTAAGGACACGACAGCAGGAGACGAGCAGCGGGGCACACACGCCTTCAGGACGCATGGAGCTGATGAGAGTCAAATATATGGTGCTTTACGTTACGATTACTTTAATTAAAGACTTTTTCATCTCCACTGAACTAACTAAGTGCTTATATTATAAAGTCATCTCAGGACCCTACAGTGTGTTGGGGGAGAGGAGACGGACAGAATGAAGTAGAGGGAGAGAGAGAGAGAGGGAGTGGGATAGACAGACAGGGAGGGAGAGACACAAAGTCCGAAAATAGCCCCAGTTGTCGTCCCTCTAGTGACGCTCCCTGTATCCCTCTAGTGACGCTCCCTGTGTCCCTCTAGTGACGCTCCCTGTGTCCCTCTAGTGATGCTCCCTGTATCCCTCTAGTGACGCTCCCTGTGTCCCTCTAGTGACGCTCCCTGTGTCCCTCTAGTGACGCTCCCTGTGTCCCTCTAGTGACGCTCCCTGTATCCCTCTAGTGACGCTCCATGTGTCCCTCTAGTGACGCTCCCTGTATCCCTCCAGTGACGCTCCCTGTGTCCCTAGTGACGCTCCCTGTGTCCCTCTCGTGACGCTCCCTGTGTCCCTCTAGTGACGCTCCCTGTATCCCTCTAGTGACGCTCCCTGTGTCCCTCTAGTGACGCTCCCTGTGTCCCTCTAGTGACGCTCCCTGTGTCCCTCTAGTGACGCTCCCTGTATCCCTCTAGTGACGCTCCATGTGTCCCTCTAGTGACGCTCCCTGTGTCCCTCTAGTGACGCTCCCTGTGTCCCTCTAGTGACGCTCCCTGTGTCCCTAGTGACGCTCCCTGTGTCCCTCTAGTGACGCTCCCTGTATCCCTCTAGTGACGCTCCCTGTGTCCCTCTAGTGACGCTCCCTGTGTCCCTAGTGACGCTCCCTGTGTCCCTCTAGTGACGCTCCCTGTATCCCTCTAGTGACGCTCCCTGTGTCCCTCTAGTGACGCTCCCTGTGTCCCTAGTGACGCTCCCTGTATCCCTCTAGTGACGCTCCCTGTGTCCCTCTAGTGACGCTCCCTGTGTCCCTCTAGTGACGCTCCCTGTGTCCCTCTAGTGACGCTCCATGTGTCCCTAGTGACGCTCCCTGTGTCCCTCCAGTGACGCTCCCTGTGTCCCTCTAGTGATGCTCCCTGTGTCCCTCTAGTGACGCTCCCTGTGTCCCTCTAGTGACGCTCCCTGTGTCCCTCTAGTGACGCTCCCTGTGTCCCTCTAGTGACGCTCCCTGTGTCCCTCTAGTGACGCTCCCTGTGTCCCTCTAGTGACGCTCCCTGTGTCCCTCTAGTGACGCTCCCTGTGTCCCTCTAGTGACGCTCCCTGTATCCCTCTAGTGACGCTCCCTGTGTCCCTCTAGTGACGCTCCCTGTGTCCCTCTAGTGACGCTCCCTGTGTCCCGAGTGACGCTCTCTGTGTCCCTCTAGTGACGCTCCCTGTGTCCCGAGTGACGCTCCCTGTGTCCCTCTAGTGACGCTCTCTGTGTCCCGAGTGACGCTCCCTGTGTCCCTCCAGTGATGCTCCCTGTGTCCCTCCAGTGATGCTCCCTGTGTCCCTCTAGTGACGCTCCCTGTGTCCCGAGTGACGCTCCCTGTGTCCCTCTAGTGACGCTCCCTGTGTCCCGAGTGACGCTCCCTGTGTCCCTCTAGTGATGCTCCTGTGTCCCTCAGTGATGCTCCTGTGTCCCTCTAGTGACGCTCCCTGTGTCCCTCTAGTGACGCTCCCTGTGTCCCTCTAGTGACGCTCCCTGTGTCCCTCTAGTGACGCTCCCTGTGTCCCTCTAGTGACGCTCCCTGTGTCCCTCCAGTGATGCTCCCTGTGTCCCTCTAGTGACGCTCCCTGTGACCCTCTAGTGACGCTCCCTGTGTCCCTCTAGTGACGCTCCCTGTATCCCTCTAGTGACGCTCCCTGTGTCCCTAGTGACGCTCCCTGTGTCCCTCTAGTGACGCTCCCTGTATCCCTCTAGTGACGCTCCCTGTGTCCCTCTAGTGACGCTCCCTGTGTCCCTCTAGTGACGCTCCCTGTGACCCTCTAGTGACGCTCCCTGTGTCCCTCTAGTGACGGTCCCTGTATCCCTCCAGTGACGCTCCCTGTGTCCCTCCAGTGATGCTCCCTGTGTCCCTAGTGACGCTCCCTGTGTCCCTCTAGTGACGGTCCCTGTATCCCTCCAGTGACGCTCCCTGTATCCCTCCAGTGATGCTCCCTGTGTCCCTAGTGACGCTCCCTGTGTCCCTCTAGTGACGCTCCCTGTATCCCTCTAGTGACGCTCCCTGTGTCCCTCTAGTGACGCTCCCTGTGTCCCTCTAGTGACGCTCCCTGTGTCCCTCTAGTGACGCTCCCTGTGTCCCTCCAGTGATGCTCCCTGTGTCCCTCTAGTGACGCTCCCTGTGACCCTCTAGTGACGCTCCCTGTGTCCCTCTAGTGACGCTCCCTGTATCCCTCTAGTGACGCTCCCTGTGTCCCTAGTGACGCTCCCTGTGTCCCTCTAGTGACGCTCCCTGTGTCCCTCTAGTGACGCTCCCTGTGTCCCTCTAGTGACGCTCCCTGTGTCCCTCTAGTGACGCTCCCTGTGTCCCTCTAGTGACGCTCCCTGTGTCCCTCCAGTGACGCTCCCTGTGTCCCTCTAGTGACGCTCCCTGTATCCCTCTAGTGACGCTCCCTGTGACCCTCTAGTGACGCTCCCTGTGTCCCTAGTGACGCTCCCTGTGTCCCTAGTGACGCTCCCTTTGTCCCTCCAGTGACGCTCCCTGTGTCCCTCTAGTGACGCTCCCTGTGTCCCTCTAGTGACGCTCCCTGTGTCCCTCTAGTGACGCTCCCTGTGTCCCTCTAGTGACGCTCCCTGTGTCCCTCCAGTGATGCTCCCTGTGTCCCGAGTGACGCTCCCTGTGTCCCTCTAGTGACGCTCCCTGTGTCCCTCTAGTGACGCTCCCTGTGTCCCTAGTGACGCTCCATGTGTCCCTCTAGTGACGCTCCCTGTGTCCCTAGTGACGCTCCCTGTGTCCCTCTAGTGACGCTCCCTGTGTCCCTAGTGACGCTCCCTGTGTCCCTCTAGTGACGCTCCCTGTGTCCCTCTAGTGACGCTCCATGTGTCCCTCTAGTGACGCTCCCTGTGTCCCTAGTGACGCTCCCTGTGTCCCTCTAGTGACGCTCCCTGTGTCCCTAGTGACGCTCCCTGTGTCCCTCTAGTGACGCTCCCTGTGTCCCTCTAGTGACGCTCCCTGTGTCCCTCTAGTGACGCTCCCTGTGTCCCTCCAGTGACGCTCCCTGTGTCCCTCTAGTGACGCTCCCTGTGTCCCTCTAGTGACGCTCCCTGTGTCCCGAGTGACGCTCCCTGTGTCCCTCTAGTGACGCTCCCTGTGTCCCTCCAGTGACGCTCCCTGTGTCCCTCTAGTGACACTCCCTGTGTCCCTCTAGTGACGCTCCCTGTGACCCTCTAGTGACGCTCCCTGTGTCCCTCTAGTGACGCTCCCTGTGTCCCTCTAGTGACGCTCCCTGTGTCCCTAGTGACGCTCCCTGTGTCCCTCAAGTGACGCTCCCTGTGTCCCTCCAGCAGTGAACCTGACCCTGAGCGGCCCGCTGCTCGTCGTCTCCGACCTGCGGGAGCTGAGAGCCGAGAGCCGAGAGCGGCGGGTGTCGGAGGGGAGGGATCGGCGGGTGTCGGAGAGCCGCGAGCCGGAGCCGTCGGACGGGCTGGAGCAGCTGTACCGGACCCTCGAGCAAGCCAACCTGACGGCCCTGGGAGACCCCAAGCCCTGCAGCAGGCAGGAGTATCGGCGCTGCTTCACGCATAGGGTCCGGGACCCTCTGCTCAACGACCGGCTGCACCGGGTCCGGGCCCTGCGCAGCACCTTGAAGGTACGGACCCCAAAACAAGAGGATCCAGAGATTTACAACCAACCAATCAATCAATCAATCAATCAATCAATCAAACGTGTATTTCAGACTCAAGGTCAAAGATAGTACACAACATTAAAATAGAATAAAATGCATACAAAATCACAAGTAAAATACATTGAACTAGAACGGGCACTCGGTAGAGCGCATACCTTCGCATATCATGCATTAGTTGCATGCCAATTGGATACAAATTGCTATGATAAATATAATATTTTGACCTTTTCATGACCTTGACATTGACCTTTGACCCGCTCGATCCCAAAATCGAAACAAATGGTCCCCGGATAATAACCAATCATCCCACCAAATTTCATGCGATTCGGTTTAATCCTTTTTGACTTATGCGAATAACACGCAAACACACATACATAAATACACGGCGATCAAAACATAACCTTCCGCATTTTCAATGCGAAGGTAACTATACGAATGCTTTATAAATAGAGCGACTGTGGCTCAGTGGTCAGCGGTTCAATCCCCGCCCTCGTCGCTGTGTCCTTGAGCAAGACACTTGAACGTCTCCCTGTAGCCGTGTCTCCGGTGTGTGAACGTAACATGGTTGGAAGTCACTTTGAATAAAAGTGAAATGTGATGTAAACAGACAGCTGCACCAACGTCTCCACAGCTGGGATGTGTGGTGTGTGGTGTGAACTTTATATTTGATTAAAAAAAACATGATGATTTCATTATCGGAGTCATCAACCCGGCAGACAAATTTATACATAAGCTTGGAAAGTATTAACTCATGCAGCCGCACACACTATTCACATGGCATCATCATGAGCCTCATCACATCTCTGACGCTGACATCTAGACGCCGTGTTCAGACATGCGCACAAAGGTCCCGTCATGTCATCCCATTGCTTCTTTTGCAAGTAAGTAAGTAGGTAATTTCATTTCCATAAGTACATACATAACGTGTACATAGTGACAGGCATTGACAACAAACAAAATGTACGAATGGAGGACCGTCCAAAGGCCGAGGTCTGTAGGCTCCTCTGAGACGAGGAGTTGGACGGCCCCGCCCCCAACCCTTTAGCCCAGCCCCTCCCAACTACTACAGGCACACAAACAGTACCGGTACACACACATATGGATCAAAACATAAAATGTCGTACAAGCAACAACAAAAACCCCAGAACAGGAAAAAGAAAAGAAAAAGAAAACAAAGAAAAGAAACATCGTAAAAATACTAAAAATATTAATAAAGGCAAATGTGAAGTACTGATAGCTTAGAAAAAATAATATCACCAACATCAAGGTATGTATATACACTCATCTTTTGTTCTATCTCTGCCGCCCGCTTTGCCCGTCCTTCCTTTCTTCTCTCCTTTCCTGCGCACTTCCCCCCCTATCCTTGTTTTGCGGGGGTCACATTTTCATCATGATGAGCTACTTGGAGTCTCTGTGTCGGCTTTCTTTCTTAACCCTTGTGTTGCCTTAGGGTCATTTTGACCCGAACCAATATTACACCCTCCCCCCGCCTTAGGATTAATTTGACCCCATTCAATGTTTAATGTCGGTGTTCTTTCGGTAGTCAACAAACAAACATAAAGTGCCTCACACTTAAACTTGGAAAACAATATTAATTATAATAATTTTCTGGAGGTTTTAATTGCTGGCGTCAAATTGAACCCAAAGGGTAAAATATGTTAGTAAATATAAAGGTAACAGGAGGGTGAAACATTGAATCGGGTCAAAATGACCCAAAGGCGGGGGGAGGGTGTAATATTGATTTGGGTCAAAATGACCCTAAGGCAACACAAGGGTTAAGGATGATATAACTAAGAATATCTCAAATTCCCATTGCCCCCCCCCCCCCCCCGCAGGCCAAAGAGTCGGAGCTGGCGGTGATCTGCGCCCTCCTCAAAGACCCCGGCCTGTGCTCCGAGACCTTCAGGGAGTGGAAGCAGTGGCACGGCGAGGTCTACTCAGACATCTGCCAGCTCAGCCCGGGAACCAACGGCCAGGACGACCTCTCCCCGCTGGCGGCGCCGCTCATGACCCACACACACTCCTTCATCGAGACGCACGTGTGAGACGGGAGGACAGACACTGGACGGACACACACACACACACACAGCTTTACATCAGTCCTCACGACTCTGAGCACACACACACACACACACAGAATCACACACGCACACACATATTGTAAGATGTGTAAATATCATAGAGGGAACAGTCTGAGAACCTGCGTGTATGAACTTTTGATAATCCCGAGGACCCCCCCACAGGGTGCCTATTGCATGCCTGAACAGAAAGCATTCATCTTCCTTTGTCTATGGAACTCAGCATCGACTCCACGAGAAAAAAAAAAGAAGACTTTCTGACACCGTTTGTTACTTTCTATTCTCTATTGTTTTTGCTATTTTCGTTTCCTGTTGACTTCAAGGGGGCCGGGGGAGCTATGTAGCAGCAATACAGAGGAGAATCCTTTTCACCACAGCACTGTACTTTTGTACTGATGAACTTTGCACCCAGAGCCACCAGTTCTCCCCCGTTCTCTCTCTTTATCTGTATTGTTTTCCTTCTTTCTTTTACTGCATATCTCGCTGATTTACATGGACCTCGCTTGTTATTTCCGGGCGAGTGCGAGGGAAGTGAGAGCGAGGACTTTTTAGTATAAGACTGAGCGGCGGCCATCGATGCTGCTTTCATCGGTTTATCTGGTTCCCTCTGGGAGCCGATGAAAAGCGTCGAGAAACCGTCGTGTCGGCTAGTTGCACACTATTTCAAACTGTGAACTGTTAAAAACACACACACACACACAGACAATTTCATCTGCAGAACTCCTCTGATAGTTTGGATTCTCTCTTCCTCTCTTCTCCGTGTTTCTGTCCATCTCCTTTTCTTCTCCCTTGTTTCCTCTCTCGCTCTCTAGTCATCAAAGACTTGTGTATAATGTGTATACTGCTGTGTATACCGATGTAAATGTTTGCATTCCACTACCACTGTGATATGTTTCTAGAGGTCGCGGAGGGAAGACAGAGAGTATGTATTTGCGTGGGTGCAAAAACACGTTTTTTTCCCCCTCAATTTTTTTAAATTCTTAAACAGCGAATGCAAGAGCTCGAGAGTTCTTTTCAAAAAGGAGTCACTCACTACGAAGAATGCACTTTCTATATCTTATATCTCATTGGCTGCATCGCGGGGTCTGTGTCTCATCGGCCTCTTTACCCATCGCTGTTCTAAATATCAGGTAAAAGCATTTGCCGTCTCATTTTCTAAAGAATTTGTGTACAGTCTACAAATATATTTAAACATAGGAGAATATATAAATCTATTTACGTTTTGTGTCATAGATATAATGTAAAGTATGATGTATTCTATGCCAAGGTTTTTTGCAGTGTCCCCCTTTTGCACTCTGTCGACGCAGGGTGTTTAGCATTTGAACAAATAGGAGGCAAACAACAACAACAACAACCACCACCACAATTGCCAGTTTTTACCTCCCGGCTGATCCTTCTCCTGGTGATGTGTTGCATGAGGAAAAGTCCCTGGGACTGATTTGATTGGACAGGGTAAATTATTATGGATCATTAGTGTTCTTTATCCTCCCCCCCCCCTCCCACGACCTCCTCCTTTCCTTTAAAAAAAAATTATCTTCAGCTCATAATTGCAAGATAATTCGACTTGTAGCGCATGATACATGCAAAGGTACTGTTGAAGAATGAACCTTTTATATATATTTATATATATATATATATATTTGTTTTATTCCAGACTCATGAGTCCATGAAGCAACAAACATACAAATACAACGACAAAATATAAAATACAATACGAGGACACAGGTACAATCACTGCAGTTAAAACGTCACTTGTGGTTAAATTACATTAAAAAAAACACTTGTTCCAATGTTTTCCAGAAACAAAAGAAATTTCCTGGCATCACTCTGTCTTGGCCTTTTATTTGTATGTTCATAGATTTGAAGTGTTCTTCTGACACACACACACACACTGTATGATAACTGCGGAGGGCATTTCTGATGCAGCTCCTCCTTCAGCATCCTACTAGGAGGTTTCAATTCAATATTTTGAGTTGACGTAGAAAGATGGAGAGACGTGTCCAAAAGGCTTCAGACAAGCAGGACATTCCTTCTGGAGGGAAAAAGAAGCTATTTCGACGTTCCCTCTGGTTGATACTGGGCAGTTAAAGGCCTCCAACTCTGGTCCTCTAATGTCTGTGAAACCCGGATGAATCATTTCATCCGCACTCCATGTATCGGGCCGAGGCCTCAACGGTGCCACCCAGTGTCGAAGGCTCTGAGAGGCCTGCTGCATCCAGCACTATCTGTGCTTATTCTTCTTATTTTAACCGTATCGTTCTTTTTGAGTGTTATCGGTTCAGGCTTTTTTGTCGTAGTCATGCCACACTGTCGTGAAAATATCAAACACACACCCCCAAACAGAGATATATTGGTCATGTTTTTTTGTTTTAGTTAATTTGAGAGTACCACAAAGAAACTAAATGATGCAAGCACTTTCCCTGTGCCTCCCAACCCTCTCTTTGGCAACGATGGACTAACTACACTGGCGATGATTCCTACACACACACAGCTGCAGAAGAGCTACAATACAGTTTTTTAGTCTGCAGGCCTCTCTCTCTCTCAGTTTCTCATCCGTATAGTGTTGACTCTTTTTTTTCTTCTCCAAAACCGCCGCTCCGCTGGGCAGGCGACTTACGATAAGATAAAAGAAGTGCGAGTTATGATTTGTAGGCACAAGACTGTATTATCCCTCCCAGATCTTTGTGTGTGTGTAGACCTGCAGAAACAGGCCGAAAATGGAGATCCCACTGTGTGTTCTTTCAGGGGTGTACACCTCGTGGTATACATTGCACAGGTGTGTAAGATGTAAGTTGCACTGCGACATTAAAAAAGGAACATATTGCTCTTTTTTCAAGGATACTATTAGCTTACTGTTATTCTGTACATTAAACTGACTAAAGATGATATTAAAAAAAGAAAGAAAATTACATTTATTCTTCCTAAAGTAGCCTTTTTTGGTTTCATTTATATGAATATATATTACAAAAAATACAGATTGTAAACATAAGTTGTTAAACTTTGACTTCAATAAACTGAATCCTCTGCACTATGAGCTACGATCTGTATATGTGTACCCTTTCTTGGATTCATTGAAACAGCATTACAACGTGTTTACTTGGGGACATTTAATAAACCAGGAAACCACATGGTCTTTTCCTGCACATACGTATTATCTAAAGAGTTGCAGACAGGTAGAATAGTATGCGATACATCCACCCAGAGCATCCATCTCATTCTAGATTAACCTATTCGACCAGCTCTTGACTGATGGGCTCATACCACCTTCTGTGCAATGTCAATGTACCCTCTGAGTCCCCGTCATCCATTGCAACCAGTGCACTCAACTATACTGAAAACAATACAAAATGTGTTGTACTTAACTGAGAAACATGTAATGAGCACATCATGATAAATATATATTTGTAATGGCACTCGCAAATGTGGCGACACAATAATAACAGATTCACCTCAGCTTATATTGTACTTAAGTCATGCCAAATGTACCACGGGGCAAGCCTACCTTGCCCCTGTCCCGAATAATCCACAATATCACGCACAATTTCCTTTAAATGTTTGAATTTTGAGCTGCAGCAGCTGCACAACTCAGCTGCAGTAGCTTCCTCTGCCCTCTAGGTGGCGACAGCGCACCGCGTGGTCGAGCCGCTCGAAGCTGCTTATAAGAATCGAGAGAAGAAGGAGGGGGATCGCTGTCATGGCGGCCAAGGTGAATGCGTGACTTTACTTCTTCGTCAAAGTGTATGTTTTAATGGGTATAGAGTCCGTCCTCGGTGCTCTACACGTAGACGGACTCTCTCTCCAGACGTTAAGCTGCGCGCGCTGCATGAAAACAGCGTCGCGGACTCGAGGCTGCTGCACGAGCCTCGTGCTAACGACAGCAGCCGGCTGACTGTCTGAGCTGTAACCTTAATATTAGATCATTAACGTTAGTTCATTTGATCTTATTTGTCCCCGCCGACACGCGCGAGCCTCTCGCTTCGTGGGCCTGTTCGTGAGACCGGTATCGCGACCCGGAGGAGACATTACAGCCCACGTAGCTTCGCTCAGAGGGAGAGAGTCACCGCAGCGGGTTAACGTGCACGTAATGCTGGCTGTTAAACACGCCGACTACAGCAGTGGAAAGCGGCTAAAACGCACATTATTTGGGTAGTTTGGAAACGCGACGCATGTTAATAACTGTCCACGTGCAGTCCTTAACATCAGCTTCAGCTGCAGCCTACGTGTCAATGCTTTGATAATAATATGTAATCGTATAAGAATAACACTGGGAATGCATCACTTGAGTGAGTTTTGATGCTTTAACAATGTGCTATTGTCACACGTGTTGCTCTTCTACTTCAGTGACTTGCAGGACTTTTATTTTGAAAGGACTATTTGTGAATTTGTGTCCCCCCCCCCACGTTAACATACATGCATGATCTTCTATCTTGACCTCTGGTCCTCGTGAGTCACCTGTGATGTGTGTGTCTGTGTGTTCACGCTGCAACACTTTTAACACTATTATTATTATTTTTAATTACGTCCTAGGTGGTGATGGTCGCCGTCCCGACGGTGATGGGCATAGCCTCCATCCGCGTGTACACCGTGAGCGACGTGCCCGCCGATGGACTGGTCACTCGGGAAAAGGTACGGTCGTCCCCGATGGGTCAGGCAAAGTCTGATGTGAGGAAGAACGGACTCATTAATCATGTGCCTCTGCCTCTTCCCCCAGCTGAACATCTACAGCCCGCTGCCGCCGTCCGCTCAGGCCCGGTTTGTTCCAGAGAGGCCGGGTGTTATTCAGACTGGGTTAACGACAGCGAGAGAGCATACGACCAGTGGTCCAGGCTGTTACGGTATGTAGATGTTTCTTTATGTCTAAGAACACATTAGACAGGGTTCGTACGGTCATGGAAAACCTGGAAAAGTCATGGAATTTTAAAATGGTAATTTCCAGGCCTGGAAAAGTCATGGAAAAAACTTAAATCACAAAAGTTTTGGAAAAGTCATGTAAATTTGTTATAATCACATGTTCATTTACGTGGAGTTTAAAATAATTCCTCTGTTTTTGAAAGGAAGACTCTCAAATTATAAGTCCAAACATATGGATTTGCACATAAAGGATAATAGTTTGATTAAAAGAATGAACATGTATATAAGCGTTTCTAAGAATAAACATGTATAGTAATGTTTATTCTTTTAATCTAACTATTGTCTCTTGTTTCATTTAAGGGATATTGTATGCTTTGTAATTCTCATTGTTTGAATACTACATTTTCAAAAAGTTTTCATGTACACACAGAGATTTCAGTTTGGTCATGGAAATTTGGTTTAAAGTTATGGAAAAGTCCTGGAATTCCATTCGTCAACATGTGTACGAACCCTGATTCGAGTTCACGGACTCGCTGCAGGAGTAACTCATACTTTCGCATTCTGTCTCGCACTTGAAACCCGAAAGAAGAACAGCTCTATGTAAATGAAACCGAAGCTAAAACGCACCGAAGAAGTCTCATCTTGCGCCTTCGGTGTTAGTTCTACAACCTTCATTTGTGTTTGGAGTTCAGGAGTCACACAGGAAACGGCGAGGTTTGCAGCGAGGAGTTTTTGCTACCGTGCAACATGGGAAAAAACCCCAAAACAAAACACTTCACACCATGTCGATGTGTTGTCGTGGCTCACGTCGGCGGTTTCCTGTGTTCCCTGCAGGGTGCCTACGTCGCTGTGAGAACGAGAAGCGTGAATGTATACTACGCCGGAGAAGGTGAGTCGAATACATATAAAACTCACACTATTCCACCTGTTGCATCTTTATCGTTACCCCAGAAGAACTTACTTAGATCTCTTACACTCACACACCGTAGACACGGCTACAGGGGGACATTCAGGGTTAAGTGCCTTGCTCGAGGACACGTCGACGAGGCGGGGATTGAACCGCCAACCCCCTGATTCTGAAAGACGGACCTGCTACCCACTGAGCCACAATCCCCACATAATATCCTGTCCTGTAATGATACTGCTACACATAATATTGCTATTTATATATTATTATTATTATTACCGTCGCATTGAAAATGCGGAAGGTTATGTTTTGATCGCCGTGTATTTATTTATTTATTTGTATGCGTGTTACTCGCATAACTCAAAAAGTATTAAACCGAATCGCATGAAATTTGGTGGGATGATTGGTTATTATCCGGGGACCGTTTGATTAGATTTTGGGATCGATCGGGTCAAAGGTCAATGTCAAGGTCATGAAAAGGTCAACATCTTCTTTTTACCATAGCGCGGTCAATTTTTATCCAATTGGCATGCAACTAATGCCAAAAATGTTCATAATTCAATGCCCAATCTTGTGATATGCGAATATGCGCTCTACTGAGTGTCCATTCTTGTTGTTACTGCTTCAGAAGTGTAATATGACACTGTGAGGGCTCACATGGTCAGAAATCGAAGGAATGTTTTCCATCATGTTTACTGTGTTTTCCCAGATGTGTACTATTACCTAAGGGACCCTCCCCCGGAGTTTCTACCCAGATTTGGCACCGTCACCATGGCCGGCGTGCTTGGCATGTTCTTGACACGGAGAGGTAACTTACGGCAACATATCGGTTTTATCTATTTTATCTATTATTCCATCTCTTTAACACTTAGAAAACTATAAATAAACTGCATTCCATTTTAAAACACACATTTTGAGTTGTATCCACGTAAATGGTCGAATAATGTTTCAGCATATGCTCTTTAACCTTTATTACTGTTCGAGCTATTTATTTGATATTAGTATTTAGGTATTTTAAGTAGTATTGTTTAATAATCCCGGTTGTTGTCTTATTTAGGTTAGATGTTTCGATGTATTAGAATATCTTTTTCTTTTGATAGTTTTTAGTCTATTTGTTGTTTAATTCCTTGTTGTCTGGATGTATTTTGATTATTCATTTGTTTGCTAATTGGTTAACGCTGTGGTTATGTATAGGAGTAGGCAGGCACAGGACCAGCATGCACCTGGGTAGGCCGATGTTTTTTTTTGACCAGCGCAGGAGAGGCAGCGTGAGGATTTTTTTGGGTTTGTTTGCTTTTTTTAGTTAAATAAATTATCAGGAATACTGACTGGACACTACTTTTTCTTCTGGCTGCGTGAACCACGAACCCCCCACGGTGCGTCCGTGGCAATTTGATTTATGCTTGTTTTTGATTGATTGGACAAAAGGCCGCGACAATTACATCCGTTGAAATGGCATTGTGTCCTTTCAGATGCAACCGTGTGACGCCTCCCTTTGTGCCGCTGGAGCTGGGCAACAACACACGGCGCCGTAGGAATCGTTTCCCCGGGAAATCTGGACTAGTATTCAGATGCATCGGCGTTGTCTTAGAAACTGTCATCGCCGTAGCGATCAGGAGCTCCGGCTCCCTTGAGCCGCGGCAGACGTGTCCCATGCAGCCCGGGTGTTCACAACACATCCTCACGTTCATCCACCATGATGTGGACTTCTTGATGTAAAACAGTATGAACTAGAACGGGCACCTAGTAGAGCGCATACCTTCGCATATCACAAGATTGGGCATTGAATTATGAACATTTTGGCATTAGTTGCATGCCAATTGGACAAAAATGTATCGTGCTATGGTAAAAAAAAAGAAGTTGACCTTTCCATGACCTTGACCTTTGACCCGATTGATCCCAAAATCTAATCAAATGGTCCCCGGATAATAACCAATCATCCCACCAAATTCCATGTGATTCAAGAAGATTTGACCTGTTCATGACCTTTGACCTTTGACCCGATCGATCCCAAAATCTAATCAAATGGTCCCCGGATAATAACCAATCATCCCACCAAATTCCATGTGATTCAAGAAGATTTGACCTGTTCATGACCTTGACCTTTGACCCGATCGATCCCAAAATCTAATCAACTGGTCCCCGGATAATAAACAATCATCCCACCAAATTTTTTGATTTTTTGTTTTTTTTTTTTACGTTATATACAAATAAATAAATAAAATAAATAATAAAAAAAAAATAAAACGCAAAACATTTTTTTTTCAATACTCAGAAAAAGGCACCTAGTAGGCGCTATACGCCGCATATCACAAGATTGGGCATTGAATTATGAACATTTTGGCATTAGTTGCATGCCAATTGGATAGAAATTGACCGCGCTATGGTAAAAAGAAGATTTTTGCCTTTTCATGACATTGACCTTTGACCCGATCGAACCCAAAATCGAATCAAATAGTCCCCGGATAATAACCAATCATCCCACCAAATTTCATGCGATTCAGTTAAATACTTTTTGAGTTATGCGAGTAACACACATACAAACTAGAATGGGCACTCGGTAGAGCGCATACCTTTGCATATCACAAGATTGGGCATTGAATTATGAACATTTTGGCATTAGTTGCATGCCAATTGGACAAAATAAAGAGTTTGACCTTTCCTTGACCTTTGACCCGATTGATCCCAAAATCTAATCAAATGGTCCCCGGATATTAACCAATCATCCCACCAAATTTCATGCGATTCGGTTCAATACTTTTTGAGTTCTGCGAAAGATTTTGACCTGTTCATGACCTTTGACCCGATCGATCCCAAAATCTAATCAACTGGTCCCCGGATAATAAACAATCATCCCACCAAATTTCATGCGATTCGGTTCAATACTTTTTTGATTTGCAAAATAACACGCATACAAATAAATAAATAAATACATAAATACACGGCGATCAAAACATAACCTTCCGGCATTTTCAATGCGAAGGTAATAAAGTCTAGTCTCGGACTCGATCCCTTTGTGAACGCGTGGCGCCCGTGTCGCGCAGCAGGCGAGACGTTTACCCTGCTGGCACAGAGCCTCAGTGTTCACTGAACTAACGTCCACAATCGCCTCCACAGAGAAGCAGAACAACACGTAGGAAACGCCAGAGGTGAAGTTTCCCTCCGCCGTCTCCGTCTCTCCGCGGGGAGCCGGGCGGAGGACGCTTCTCCAGGTTTTAATCTGTGCCGAGTCGGATTGATTGCCGTTCTTCATTTCAGGCTCCCGCCTCAAGAAGCTGGCCGTTCCCCTGGGTCTGATGGCGGCGGGGGCTTCGGTGTGCTACCCGGCTCCCATGGTGGCCCTGCTGAAGGTAACTTACTCGTTCAATCTTTTCGCGTTTATCTTTTTAACGCTGAGCTCTTGTTGCTGCCAGTTTCAAAGTCCTGATGTTCACGGTAACTTTATCTTATGTTAACTTTATCTGATTTGCTTTGTCCGTTTTAAAGTCTTCTTGTTGCACGTCTTGTTGGTACTTGATTAATTGTTTGTGCACCCATTGGAAAGGGTAAATATTGTACAAACATTGCGTATGTATTATGTTTTTACAGGTTTGTTTTATGACTATCTGCCTCTCGGGACTACAGATGAAAAAATAGCCTCTTGGCTAATAACTCACAGAAATGTTTTTTTTATTTTTATGTGCACTGACTGTCCCTTATCAAATAAACCAAAGAACAACAACAACAACACACGACCACTATGTTCTGTGCTCCCCAGGTGACGGGGAAGAAGGCGTACGCTGCCGGCCGGTGGAGCAGCGCCGCCGTGTCGTCACTGCTCAGCTCCAAGCAGCCGGACATCAAGCACATCGCTGCTTCACCACCACAGGTCAGTGTCTCTGTGTCTCTCTGTGTGTGTGTGTGTGTGTGTGTGTGAGAAACCAAAACAGTAGGTCAACCCAGATGATGGTAACTCCCTTCCCACTGACTGATTTCCGCCCACACTCTTGTACTTTCTCAGACATGTCTCTTTAAAGGTTTTTTTTTTTTTATATGAATTTCCTTCCCACAGTAATTTCCCCTTTTTACGACGGTTGCATTGTTTCTGTTACTTTTCCCTTTTGTGCTTCATGCATCGTGAGATCTTTGTTATCTCGATATAAGACTCACCGTAACGACTCCGCGGAGTGCCGGCTAAAAGGCCTGAAATGTAAAATGCGAATGTAAGCAATTACCCATCCCCCCCCCCCCGCCTCCTCCTCCATTCAGTGTAATAAATCTAATCTATTAGAACTGAAAACTGAGTAGTGCTTAATTCGATTTGTTCGTTTAATGTGTTCCTTCTGTCACTGACAAGTCCAGTTTATTTGTGATCAATCAAACGGGGAAATTCATAATAATAGATTTATATGCAATAATGTATTCGGGCCTTTTAATTTCTTCGTTAAACGGATTTTAAACGAGTTTTATTCTTCATCCGCGTTAGACGGCCGCGCTGGCCTCGGAGGCCTCGGAGCCCCGGACGGAGGTTGAATCGGCCGAGCCGGATGAGTCCGTGGTCGTAAGGGAGGAGGCGGAGTCAAAGATTCACCCCGACCAGACCCCAACGGAGGCCAACGCAGGTATTGTGGATATAGATCTCTGTCTGCTTGTTTCTCCGTCTCCTCGGTTCAACACAAAGGATGCTCTGTGTTCTCTCCCCTCCTAGAGACCGAGGCCGTCGGAACCGCTGGAGAAATAAGTGCATCTGTGGGAAGTGAAGAGCCCTCAGACACTCGACACGCAGCAGAGGAAGTCAGCCCGGCTGAGCCCACGCCGAGCCTCGGACCAGAGGCCTTCGAGGCTTCTCCGGTGGAGGTCGTCCCGGTGGAGGTCGCTCCAGTGGAGGTTGTCTCAGTGGAGGTCGCTCCAGTGGAGGTTGTCTCAGTGGAGGTCGCCCCAGTGGAGGTCGTCCCGGTGGAGGTCGTCCCGGTGGAGGTCGTCCCGGTGGAGGTCGTCCCAGTGGAGGTCGAGGAGGTCGTCCCAGTGGAGGAACCACCAGCTTCCAATGAGCCGACAGGTACGTAAGATGTTGAGCTCGTCGTGTCAAAGAACAGGAAGTGCTCTGCTAACCCACCGCTGGTTCATCATTTCATGTAAGTGAAGCTTCTTGTGGAGAAAATCCTAAAACTACAACCCACCAATTCTTAGGTAACTACCGACAGACGGCTGAGAACGTTATGAACAAGAATGTGGCGCTGGCTTTTCATGAAGGTGGAAACGCATACTGCATCCGTGATGCTGACCCTGTATTATATATATATTTTAATGTTGTATATTGATATGACTCCTCAGGGCCAGATGTTGAACCTGCTGTCCAACCCGAGTTCACCGACCCGCCACACGCTGCTGCGCTGGAGGAGACGCTCACGCCTCCGCCGGCAGGCGGCAAAGGTACGGCGAGCCCCGGAGAGAAGACGAGCCAACACTTTGTCCTGAAGTAAAAGAGAAGAATTATCAGCACAATAAACTTAAATGTAACGTCTGTTCAAAGCGGCGCCTTTAAATTCGAACACGATGCCGGACAGTTAAACACGTAAATAATTCATTATATTTGTGATAAAATCTTTTATTGGTTTTCGAGATATGAACATGCCAAAGAAAAGATGTACACACTGTACGTACACACAGATACTCAGACAAAAACCGTACCAATACAAAATAAAGAATATAGATATAAATATGGGTAGACTTTCAAACATATGATTTCTTTATATTTTGAGAACAACATAACCAGCAACATTTCTCTCTCAGGTAAAACTTCAGTGTTTCCTTCTGAACTAAAAGTAGAAGTGCAGTGTACAGTTTAGTTACATATTTTTTGTGGGTCTTTCGTAAGTTTATGTTTTGATGCAATGAGTTTGATTAGTGAGATAATTCAGTATTTTTCACATCTAAGCACCACGATGAACAGTAAAGTCTGAACATGGTGGTTTTTACTTCTTTCACCAACTCTAGTTCACCAGTATTGTATCATCACAGATTGAGTTGTAATGATTAATTCTTCATGGTTGTTATTTATGTTGATTCTCGTGGGTTTATCGTTTTCGTATTTCTGTGCTTGTGACTGATGTCGTTGCATTTCCCTCTCTCTCCTCCAGGGGGCTCTGGCTTCAAGCAGGATCCCTCTCTGATGGACTTTGGCCAGTCCAACCCTGAAGATGAAGACCTGTACAGCACGCACGGCTGAGGCCACGCCTCCACCTCAGAACCACACAGTATCACCACGCAGTGTAAATGGGAGTCGGGGAAGTCTTTCATCAACGTTTCCATCCTCATTTCTGCGGCCCACATAATTTTTATTTCCACAGAAAAGGTCCAAGCTGTGCAGCAGCGACTCACTTCCTCATTTGAGTCAGTTTGAGTAGAAGCAAAGATCACGCCCACGACTGTTTACGAGTCTTCTCATCCACAGATGGCAGATTTGTCTCTCGCTACGTGTCATTAAACAATTATTGCTGCGTCATGAGTGCACGGTGCTGGTGTTCACTGTATTTATCCCACTGCGTTGGTACGCTGACAACAATGCACCTGGATCGGTAATGATTACAAAGATGGACTAATGCGGTTCAAGTGTATGACATAAAGAATTGTCCAGTTTAGAACCAAAAATAAATATATTTTCGTGATTTCATGTTGTTATTTACTTTTAATACTTTTACATTACATGTTTGTTTGGGAAATAATGTCGGAAAAATACATTATTTTCATGATCATCAAACCTCTTTAACATCATCACACTATTAGCCGCTCAACAGGAGATTTGCTTCAATCACACCTCGCGTGAACAAAGCCTTTTATCTTTCTACAATGTGTCTGGAGCTGTGATCTGAAATCAGCTCTCCACACACACAGATTTGATTTTGGGGATATTTTTGCTCCACTTGAAGCTTTCCTCAATTAAGTTTCCTATATTATATTTCAAAAGGTAGTATTTATGTGTTCATTTATATAAATCTTTATATATATTCATATACAGGACTCTCAGAAAATTAGAATATTGTGATGAAGTTCTTTATTTTCTGTAATGCAATTAAAAAAACAAATGTCATGCATTCTGGATTCATTACAAATCAACTGAAATATTGCAAGCCTTTTATTCTTTTAATATTGCTGATTATGGCTTACAGCTTAAGAAAACTCATATCCTATCTCTAAATATTAGAATATCATGAAAAAGTATACTAGTAGGGTATTAAACAAATCACTTGAATTGTCTAATTAACTCGAAACACCTGCAAGGGTTTCCTGAGCCTTGACAAACACTCAGCTGTTATAAATCTTTTTTTTTACTTGGTCTGAGGAAATATTAAAATTTTATGAGATAGGATTTTAGAGTTTTCTTAAGCTGTAAGCCATAATCAGCAATATTAAAAGAATAAAAGGCTTGCAATATTTCAGTTGAATTGTAATGAATCCAGAATGCATGACATTTTTGTTTTTTTAATTGCATTACAGAAAATAAAGAACTTTATCACAATATTCTAATTTTCTGAGACAGTCCTGTATATACATTTATATATAAATACATTTTTTGTATGTATATATTGAAATCGATATTTATATATATATGTATATCAATATATTTATATCAATACATATATATTGATATCAAAACGAATTTATGTAATATATATAGATATATATCTATATATCAATAATTATATATATACATCAATATATATATATATTGATATCAATATATATTTATATCATACATATATATATCAATAATATATATTGATATAAAAATAAAATATATATATCATAAATATATATATATATGTATATGTATATACAAGTTATATAAGTTAGCATGCCCCACCAGCCAATCCCCTGCATGTTTGCATTGTCAGCATGTGTGTGGGTGCTGAGCTCCACTGGGCCTCTGCACACTCAGTCTTGTTAAATGTTACAACTCAATTCCTCAGAAATCGACTCGCGCTGTAAAAACAACTAAATGAGAATCACTTCTTCGGTCAGCGAAGCACAAGTTGTGTCTCTGCTGGTAAATCCGACCCCAAAGGGACGCGCCCATTGTTTCCTGAAACAAAAGCCGGGACACTGACATTTAAAATTCCAATGACGAAGAAAGAAAGAAAGAAACAGAAACGACTGTCCAGGAACTACTTTTTGCCTCGAGCGGTGGAGTGATTTGCATTAACACGTAACGCCATAAAGTAGTTCTGGCGCCACGTGTTTCTGCTTATTTCGTGTGAGCGTGACCGTGAGTGCGTTATAGTACCAGGCTATCTGTTTACATCTTTATAGCTTCTTCACTGACCCTGGGAGGAACCTTGCGCTCCCCGGACCTCGTGAACTCGGAGTCACGACCCTCGGGACTCTTTGTGTGGATGCGCTCGCATATGTTCACAGAAGGAGAACAGAAAAAACGAAGAGAGAGATCAATAAGACACCGATACTTTCCCATCCTCCTTCCTGTTCGCGGTATCCGGGCGTCGGGGGACTTGTGGGCTCCTGTCCTGTTTCCTCTTTTTTTTTTAAACAACTCCAGAAACAAGTTGCTCCCTGGATTCATGGTTAAGAAAACCACATCGACTCCCATCAGAATAAAGAGTGGGAACGCTGTGAATCTAATGCGCCCCGCTCCTCTCTCATGGACATGGGGGTGGGGGGGGTCGCTAAGTATAGCCTCCGTCTCCAGCCTCTCTCTCAAGGGTCCCCTACACACATCGGGGCCCCTCTTCCCCTCACAGGCCGCGTTATGATTATGTTTGTGAGAACAAACAAAACGTCGGACTGGACTCTGTCACGTTGTCCAGATTTGTTCTTGACCGCAGCGGAGAGGAAGCGGGGCTCACGACCTTTGACCTTTGACTTTTTTACCTCCTTCCCCCCCCCCCGTCCATATTTTTCCACGGTCGCGGCCCGTTCTCTTTTCCCAGGATCCGGCCCCCCCCCCCCCCCCGCCGTCACATAAACAGAAAAGAATATAAACTATATTAATTCTGTAAGCGTTCTGAGGGTGTTTGTGAAAGCGGCCGCGTGTTGTTTACTCGTGCGTGTCTTTTATTTTTGAAAGGGTCAGCGAGTGAACACGGCTTCTCCTCTTCCTCTTCTTCGTCTTCCTCTTTTCATCCATGTGGATGAAGATCATAAAGCACATATACACCTGTCCGCTGATCATCGCTAGACGACTCGTCTGCATAACTCGAGTTAATGAGAGCAGAAGAAAGAGAAAGACACTTTTGACTTTGAGTAAAGCAACAAAAAAGAGAAAGAGAGAGAGAGAGAGAGAGAGAGAGACATAGAGAGAGAGAGGGAAAAAGAAATCTCATGCTTTCAAATCCAGAAGAAGAAGAAAAAAACGGCAACTCGAACACAAAGTGAAGAAATAATTGGCCGTGAGATTGATGTCCGGTCCGGGGGTTTGATGCTCTCCGCTCCATTGCTCTCTCCTTATCTGCTGCCTTGTGGGCCGTCTAACAGGCCAACAGGCCGACTCTCACTCCCACACACACACACACACACACACACACACATGCTCAAGCCGCTCGTCACTCGGCCCTCCGTTCGAGAGAGAGAGAGGCTTTTGAGATTCAAGAGAATGTGTTTTTTTTTCTTTTTCAAAATGCAACGCGGTCCATGAAAAGTGAAACATTTTAATGACCCGCCTTCCGAAGATAGCGTGACGGGAGATTGGCCCTCCGATCGGTGGCAAAGGTCAAAAGGTCAACGGATGACAACCCGGAGCCGCTCGGAGATAAACAACTAAAAACAAACAAGTGAGAGTCAGATGGTCTGAATGTGGTGAAGCAATCTCCTCATTTGAAAGTCATCTGTGGTTTAAAGTTGTGCTTCACAACTTTACACGTTTTTAATTGTGTCTTTCCGACAGACATTTTTATTTTTTACTCGAAAAAGTCTTTTGTTTAACATTTCTCCACTTATGATGTAATTATGTTTACTACAGATTAGACTGGCATCTGTTCTGGCCCTGAGGAAGAAGGAGGCATATACAAAAGATATGATGTTTTTGTTTTTAATCAAAGGCTTTTCAGATTATTTTATAATAATATAACTTAAGTGGGTCGCGTTAAACCATACACATACATACAGAATGTTGGCCAGTATAATTTCTTTTTAATTATTATCACACATATGTCAGGTGATTATTCATTTATGCTAATAGGAATAAAACAACAGAGAATATGACAATAGAGTTCTGATTCATTGCATCTATATGACAGTGAAGATGTGTTATTACAGTAATTCAGCATTTCCATCCTCTAGTTAATGTTCTTATCTTATGAAGAGTATTAACTAAACATTGTGAATATTTAGGCCGAATGCAAACTTCACTCTTTATTTATTAAGCTTTTCCATAACCACAATTTGGGGTTTTGTTTTATTTCTAACTCACCCGAATGATGGAGAGAAAACTGATTCTTGTGGGAGGGAATATGACTGATTGATTTTGATATGGCGTCGTACCCATGAGCAGATGATAAACACGTTAGTGTAATCTTGAAGAGTTTAATATGCTCCGTCTCCCTCGCTGATGATGCTACTAACTATATTTAATCTGCATGTATAGAGCAGCGGTTTTATTATTTATGGCTTTAATTTACAGCACATTAGGCCTCACATAACCTTCTGCTCAAACACTGTCACGCTGCTTATTGTTTGGCAGAATCAAACTTTAAGGAGGAAGAAATTGAGGCTATAGTAATAACAGCATCTTGATATCACTTTATTTATTAACAACATTGTCATTTAATATAATTTGATTCAATATAACAGTTTATTTATTACATACACGTATCACCTATTACAATAATGTAGAATGTAGTCGTTAACCTTCTGTTAAATGTTTATTATTTATTTAAATTTGGAATTAACACGATATGTCATAAATTGGAATTATGAGTTTTCATATTAGTCCAAATCTTGCGTATACTTGTAATTTGTATTCATAAACAAATGCTTTTCTTCACTTTCAATTGTTAATCCGAATTATATAACTATAAATAATATGTATTATTGTTGTAGTTTTTAATAAATTACTTTAACTGTGTTTACCTTTAACTGTGTATTTTTACTTTAACTGTGTCAGAACTATATAACTATAAATAATATGTATTACTGTTGTAGTTTTTTAAAATTACTTTAACTGTGTTTACCTTTAACTGTGTATTTTTACTTTAACTGTGTCAGAATTATAGAACTATAAATAATATGTATTACTGTTGTAGTTTTTTTTAACTTTAACTGTATTTTTTTTAACTGTGTCCGAACTATATAACTATAAAGAACATGTATTACTGTTAAAAAAAAGAAGGTTCTTTTATTTAGTTATTTATTCATACGTCTCCTCCATGCTGGATATTCATGATCGCCAGCTGCAGGAAGTTAAATGTTTCTGCAGACTGAAACGGTAAAACATGTTTGGGCCTCTCAAGCTTTGTTATGCACATAATTAAATTAACGGCAATCGTCCGTACACACGGACATTCAGACAGCCAGAACTTCAGATTACTTGAAGCTACCCAAAGGCTGCTTTAGGGAAATGAAGAAACCACAATGGAGCAGAAAATACCTTAAAAACATAATAAATATTGTTTTATTAAACATACTTAGTCACTAGAGGAACTGAGGGGAGGCGGAGACGTCTCTCCTCCTGTCTTCTTCTCTTTCTGTTGGCCAGCAGGACGCCGTCAATTCCATGTCTTGTGTTCAGGGCCTCCTCTGTGTGTGTGTGTGTGTGTGTGTGTGTGTGTGTGTGTGTGTGTGTGTGTGTGTGTGTGTGTGTGTGTGTGTGTGTGTGTGTGGGAAGAACAACTGTGAATACCCAGCATGCCCGTTGGAAGCGCACGCCGCTTCATGAAGTCTCCGTTCTGGAAAGCCGAAGCATCACATTTGAAGCAGTTGGTCCCGTGGAGTGGATTCCACATTTCTCTCCCATCCTCCTCGAAGGTCTCTTCGTTTGGGGCCTTCGTCCTCGCCTCCGCTCATCTTCCTCACTCAGCTTTCCCACGGCTATTAGGACACGTCAGATCCTGATGGATACTCAATGGAGCAGAGTGCACACACACACACACACACACACACACACACACACGTGTAAACAGTGCATGCCAGGCTGAGATTAAACACGTTCAGTTGCGCAACTGCTGAAGCAAAAGGGCCACACGCTCACGTGCACCGCGCGCTCACGCCGCTCATCAAAGGCGCTGTGATGTCATCAGTCTCAGAGCTTTGCTCATTAACTTCTACCAGAAACTCTAATGAAAAACCACTGGAGGGAATCTCCGTTTCCTCTCCTTCTTTCCCTCCGCCTCCTCCCCCTCTTTCCTTCTCATCTCCTTGTTCACTCCCTATCTGCGCGTCCTCCTCCTCATTCATCTTCCACATCCACAGCCTCCCATCTCTCTGCCTCCCCTCCCTCCATCTCTCTACCTCACTCCCTCTCTCTCCCTCCGTCTCTCCTCCTCTACCTCTCCTCTCCCTCTCCTCTCTCTCCTCCTCTCCTCCCTCTCTCTCTCTCTCTCTCTCTCTCTCTCCTCTCTCCTCTCCTCCCTCTCTCCTTTCTCCTCTCTCTCTCCTCCCTCTCTCCCCTCTCTCTCCCTCCTCTCCCTCTCTCTCCCTCCCTCTCTCCTCCTGCCTCTTCTCTCTCCCTCTCTCTCCTCTCTCTCTCTCTCCCTCCTCTCTCTCCTCCTCCTCTCTCCTCCTCTCTCTCTCTCCCTCCTCTCCCTCTCTCCTCCCCCTCTCTCTCCCTCTCGCTCTCTCTACCTCCCTCTCTCCTCTCTCTCCCTCTCCTCTCCTCTCCTCTCTCTCTCTCTCTCCCTCCTCTCCCTCCTCTCCTTCTCTCCCTCCCTTTCCTCCCTCTCCCTCCCTCCTCTCTCCTCTCTCTCCATCTCTTTCTCCCTCCTCCCTTTCTCCTCCCCTCTCTCCCTCCCTCCCTCTTTTTCTCCCTCTCCCTCCCTCTCTCTCCCTCTCTTTCCCTCCCTCTATCCCCCTCCCTCTCTCCCTCCCTCCATCTATCTCCCTCTCTCTCCCTCCTTCCCTCCCCTTCTCTCCCTTTCTCTTCCTCTTTTTTCCTTTCTCCCTCTCTCTCCCTCCCTCCCTCCCTCCTCCCCTCTCCCCCAGGCTTGACTTCCGCTGAGACAGGGTAAATATTTCCCATGGCTTATCTGACCGCTGACGGGACGAATATGACACACAGTGCGATGCTCTGCTAATGAACACGCGCGGCCTCCGTTCCTGGGGTCAGAGGTCGCGGCGGGGGCCGGCCGCAGGCTTTAAGTCGGGCGCCTCGAACACAGCGGTGTCACAACAGCCGCGGTCACGTATGACACATGCTTATGTCACCACGAGATGAAGCGATTGCTCAAACACACATCTTGACTTGATTCTCTCCGTTTTGGAATTTCCTAGTGAAGTCTCTGGGAGGGACGGGAACAAGGGAGGGATTGAATATAATAGAGAGAGAGAGAGAGAGAGAGAGAGCATGTTTATCTTATTCTCTCTCTCTCTCTCTCTGCAAGCTGGCTGGTGTCCAGGTAGAGTCCAGCCTCTCGGTCATGATGAAGGTGGGACGTGGAGGCAACTTCCCTGTTGTGCAATCATCACGAGGCTCTTGGGGGCTATAAGACCCCGAACCTCATCTGGTTTCTCAGAGCCGTCTGTTTTCTACACACACACACACACACACACACACACACACACACACAAACAACGTCAGAGGCATGATATGGTCCGGGGTATTCAGTCGTGCATATTTGTCTGAGGGGTCGAGACATGGACTTTAGCCAAAAGAAGCATTGAAGAGCGCCTGACCGCCTCATCAGGTAAGACGACACTCCGTCTGCTTCGATTGGATAACACCTCATTTTACATTTTAATTAATCCTCATCTTAACGTCTCTTCCACTAATTCAACTGTCTGCATTTAATTTACCGTTTTTATTATTTTTTTATTGGAAAAAATTGTTATTCGGAGAAGTCATTTCACTCATCTAACCGATAAGCCTGCTTTAAATCCAATTAGTCGTGGGTTTCTTTTTTAAAATTTAATAATATTAATATTATTAATGCACTCCACTGGCGCACCGGAGCGTGGTAGGATGAGTTTCGGTGACTTAGGAATCCAGTAAATCTATTAAATCTGAAATTAAGTTGACACTTTTTTCATTAACGCACCAGCAAACTTATTTCAGTCATTAATACAAAATAGATGGAGCAGCCAGATGACGACAACCCCTCCATGTGTACTTCATTACACTCCGCTGTGTGATGTATTGTTTTGCTTTGATTCGCTATCAACTACGACAGCTGAAAGGAAAGATCTCTGTGTTTCGCCCGGTCCATAAAAGGCAGCTGCAGCCTCAGCGTCCTCTGTTTTGTGTTTATTTCCAGCTGACCTCGGAAAATTGAAAGGGGGGGAAGTAAAATAGCGTGACGCGAGGCCACGTCCAGTCCCACGATGGCGATCCCTGGTGACCTCTCCCTCTTCGGCTCCGCCTCCTCCCCCTATTCCGCCACGGAGCTCTATCCGAACGCCTCCCTCCCCCCGCCCGCTCCCCACTGCCCCGGCTGGACCCCCGTGCCCATGACCGCCGTCATCCCCGCCCTCTACGGCGTCATCGCCGCGGCGGGCACCGTCGGCAACGCCCTGGCGGCGTGGGTGCTGGCCCACGCCAGCGCCTCGCGGCAAACCGTGGCCAACACGTTCATGCTGAACCTCTGCGTGTCCGACCTGCTGTTCCTGCTCACCCTGCCGCTGTGGGCCGTCTACTACTCCCGCGACTACGACTGGCCCTTCGGCCGGGTCGCCTGCAAAGTCTGCGGCGGCCTCCTCCACTTCAACCTCTATGCATCCATCTTCTTCATCACGTGCATGAGCGTCGACCGCTACCTGGCCATCGTGCGCCCGCTGCGCTCCCAGAGCGCCAGGTACCCCAAGCGCGCCCGCCTCACGTGCCTCCTGGTGTGGCTGCTGGCGTGCGCTTGCTCTGCCCCCACCTTGTATCTGAGGGACACTTACCCCCTGGGGGGGCAAGGCGTGGCGGCCTGTGGGATCGGCTATCCTAATCCCACCTGGCATCTGACCCTGGTCTGGATGAAGATCGCTCTGGCCTTCCTGCTGCCGCTGTTCGTCATCTCCTGTTGCTACGGGGCGATCGGCAGACATTTGTTGGCTGACACGGGGCTCGTGAGAATGCACGCCACCAGCACGCCTTCTTTTAAATCACCCGAGTCCAAGGAGAGCGGTAAAACGGAGAGACCTCCGACCCCCCTGTCCGGAGGGGGCAGGCCCCTGGAGGGCAGGGGGCTTGAGCGGGTGTTGTGGACGGTCGCCGCCGTGGTCCTGGCCTTCTTCATCTGCTGGTTCCCCTTCCACTGCGTGACCTTCCTGGGCGTTCTGAGGCGGGCCGGCTGGCTGGACAGCTGCTGGGTGGACTGGACCCTCCACAACCTCACGCCGCTGACCCTCTGCCTGGGGTTCTCCAACTCGGCCATCAACCCGGTGCTCTACTGCTTCCTCGGCAACCACTTCCGGAGCCGCCTCGGGGGGCTCTGCAAGGGCCTGTGCGCTTGTCTGAAGGCCCACCGGGAGGACCGCAGCCAGAAGAGGGGCTCCTTCAGCACCAGGCTGAGCTCCTTCTCTCGGAAACTCAGTGACCTGAAAGACCTGGCGATTGTGGAGCCCCCCGGGCCCCCCACTCCAACCGGCTTCACGCTCAGCGTGGATGTGTGAGACGGAGCTGTAACTACGAGCCCGATGCCGCCCCGCGAAGACCGAAACAAAGTTATGACAAAAGATGAAGCTGAGAGGTTCAAGTATATATTTTTTAACAGATAAGTTATACATGTCATGCCTCTAATGCTGCAGCCTTCAGTTTTATTAATTCCACTGGACACAACCTGCTCAGATACAGCCAGCGACTCACTGGATCAGAAACATGGAGGAGCTGCTACGTTCTTTCTTTCTTTGTAGCCGTATGGTTGGATTTAGCTGCCGCCTCGTTTATGTGCTGCTTGATCACAAAGATGTTGGATGATGTCAGAAAGAGTTTTTGTTGCTTTCCCTAAGGCTAGCTGTGGCTATCAGCTAGTTGCAATTGAGGCTAGCTGTGGCTATCAGCTAACTTCAATTGAGTGTAGCTGTAGCTATCAGCTAACTTCAATTGAGGCTAGCTGTGGCTATCAGCGAGTTGCAATTGAGGCTAGCTGTGGCTATCAGCTAACTTCAATTGAGTGTAGCTGTAGCTATCAGCTAACTTCAATTGAGGCTAGCTGTAGCGAGCAGCTAGTTTCAATTGAGGCTAGCTGTAGCGAGCAGCTAGTTTCAATTGAGGCTAGCTTTGTTTATCAGCTAACTTCAATTGAAGCTAGCTGTAGCTATCAGCTAGCTTCAATTGAAGCTAGCTATGGCTATTAGCCCGCCTAAATTGAAGCTCATTTTTGTAGTTATGCTTTCTCAGAATGTATACACTTCTATGGCATTACAATGTTTAATATGGTATCTCTCCATATCCACTGAATGTTTTATTACAGCATTTTGGCTTTGCAGACCATTATGAAATACAGAAGTACGGGGATAATTATTTCAGAATTTTTTGGGTGGGATCAATACATTGTGTATGTGTAATCATAAGACTTGTAACATTTTGTATCGTATTATTTTGCATTAAGACAGTTTAGGACAATTAAAATGACGAAAAATAATACGAAATAAAGTGAACAATATAAAATATGCTACTTCTTTTGTTGGATTTCTGTTCTTTTAATGAAGTGGGAGCTGCTCTGAACGGTTCCAGTCCAATGTCACACACACAGCTGATCCCATCAATGATTTCTACTTTCCTTTTCACCACCTCACCCTCCAACAGCTGTGACCCCCTCCCACACACACACACACACACACACACACACACACACACACACACACACACACACACACACACACACACACACACACACACACACACACACACACACACACACACACACACACACACACCTGGGAATGAGAGTGCTGGGATCACAGTCAGCCGGGCAGATGCACAGTGAGTCTCCCCCCCCCCCCTCTCCCAGAATGCTTCACATGGTTCCCATACATATCAAGGCCAGATATCATAATCTCGTACTAATGTCCTTATGATACCTTCCAGGTTGGAGGCAGCAGTCAGCTAATCAATGAAGTATCTCTGTCTGCTATTTGTGTCCAGTATCCACTGCGTTCTGCATTGACCCTGTCCGGCCTCTCCGAGGGCCGAGGAGTCTACGGTTTCATTTAGTTTTACACTGAAGCTGGAAATGTGAACATCTGCTTCTACATTTCTCTATATTCTAAATTTATGAACTCGAATAGCCTGAATGTGTATCCAGAATAATAAGCCACCAAAAAAGGGAGTAAAAAGGCATCCAGTCTGTTCTTTCATGCTCCCTCAAGAACCTTGCGAGCGTTGCCACTGGATGGCGCTAAAGTGCTGGACAAGCGACGCATCAGATGCCACTGGCTGCTCACCCGGCCCGAGCCCCTCAGTCCCACCGCTCATGATCCTCCCGAGCCGAGGGGGAACATGGCTCTGACACAGACTGATGACTCATGCAGCGTACCGTTCTGAATGTATAAAGGAACAGACGTCTTCAAGTGGAATGGAGCCTCGGGCTCGTAGAACGCGCCGGATGGTACGACCCAACCAGTGGGCCTCTCCGAGGGCCCGAAGGCCTCGGCGACATCACGACCGCCTCTGAGAACACACGTCTCGCCGCGGTCGGCCGAGTCTTCGAACGAAGGCTCCGTGTTTTAATCACCCATCTCCGGTCTGACGCGACGCAACTTCCCGCGCGGTGACGGGACAGATTGCAGGAGGAGCTCCGCGGCGTGTTCCCGCTTCGTTGGCCGCCGCCCGGCTGTGTGCGGGTGTGAGCGTCTCCGAGATGACGGAGCGCCGACATGTGACTGGGAACATGTGTGATGTGTGACGTGCTTCTCAAACTGCAGCTTTCAACTTTTTGCTCGGCTGCCATAAAACATCGAGCGTACGCATGGTTTTCATTTTATATGTCGACATTTAACCACATGAATCATATGAATCATATGAATCATGTGGATAGACCCCGGAGGGAATTTCTGTCTTCTTGTGTATTTTATTACAAGTCAAAGCCGAGAAACAAGGAGAGCTTCTTCTTCTTCTTCTTCTATTTATTCTTCTCTTCTTCTTTTCTTCTTGTTCTATTTATTCTTCTCCTTCTTCTTCTTCTTCTTCTTCTATTTCTTCTTCTTCTTCTATTTATTCTTCTCTTCTTCTTCTTCTTCTTCTTCTTGTTCTATTTCTTCTTCTTTTTCTTCCTCTTTCTCCTCCTCCTCCTCCTCCTCCTCCTCCTACTCCATTCTACTATATCCATGTGACAAGTGGGCGACAGTGAGAACCCTTTGAGGACCAAACTGGTCAAATTAACTTATTTCACCCTAAAACAAGATCAGAAAAGAGGATGTATATATAAAAAAAACATATTTATATCATTCAATATATCACATATTACTCTCATGGGCTATTTTACTGCAGGAAGAGTACTTCTCATACACTAATTAAATTGAGCCTCTTTACTTTGACATGGAGTATTTTTACATGTGTGTGTGTGTGCACTTACTGTACGTAGAGAAACTACTTCAGTAGTTGTTCCTCTTCTAACTGTGGAAACAACAACAAAGAGAGTCAGCTAACGTCTGTTAAAAGAAAACAAAGCGAGGCCTCAAAACCTCAAACAGTCGCTGCGTGAAGATCAAACCGCCGTGAGCTCCATCGACCTCTTCCTGTGTGAGAAGATTGACGTTGCTTCTTTTTTTTTTTATCATCCCTCTCTCGTACTTTTTATTGTTGTGGACATATTCAGTTATGATCTTTGAAGTTATTTCCTGTTGAAAACATGCAATCATTTCCTGCCATATACACCCACACAAATTGTGTGTGTGTGTGTTGTGGTGGAAGAGGAAGGCACAGACACAGAGGTTAGAGAGGTTAGAGCGAGCTGCTGTCA
This sequence comes from Pseudoliparis swirei, assembly GCF_029220125.1. Classification (NCBI taxonomy): domain Eukaryota; kingdom Metazoa; phylum Chordata; class Actinopteri; order Perciformes; family Liparidae; genus Pseudoliparis; species Pseudoliparis swirei. The sequence goes on along the minus strand of NC_079406.1, from coordinate 3,865,391 downwards.
GAGGAGCACGCCAGAACGCCGCTCGGACTCTCAAACCGACTTTTGAAGCCATCGAGAACCCCAAAATTAAATGACAGGCTGGACGGCGGCCTGACCCGCCTTCCCAGTCCGGAGGATTTCCAGTGAAGACCAACGGGTTCGTTCGCTGTGACAAATTGAGGGAAGAGGAGAGGAAGACGAGGCAACAAGTAGAACCCTGGAGAGGAGCCGTGATGATGGAGGACCTGCCCGTCTACCACGGAGCCATCGGCAAGGGGGAGGGCGAGAGGCGGCTGGCCCGAGACGGGCGGGACGGGTGCTACCTCGTCCGCGACAGCGACTCCGTGGCGGGCGTCTACTGCCTGTGTGTGCTGTGAGTACCACCACACACCTCAGCGGAAACATGGTGCTATTTTTCCTCTATTTCTGAGGTTATCAGGGTTCATACGCGTGTTGACCAATGGGTTTCCAGGACTTTAAACCAAATTTCCATGACCAGAATTGTTGTGAAATCTGGGTGTATACACAAGTATATACCGAAAATGATACAAACGAATGAGACAATAATTTGATTAAAAGAATAAATATATATTTTAATCAAAGATTACATATTTATATAAATCTTTATTATTTTAATCAAAGAATAAATATTTATTCTTTTCATCAAAGAATAAATATTTAAATACATCTTTATTTTTTTAATCAAAGAATAAATATTTCTATACATCTTTATTTTTTTAATCAAAGAATACATATTTATATAAATCTTTATTATTTTAATCAAAGAATAAATATTTATATAAATATAATTTTTTTACATCAAAGAATAAATATTTATATAAATATTCATTCTTTTCATCAAAGAATAAATATTTATATACATCTTTATTTTTTTAATCAAAGAATGAATATTTCAATACATCTTTATTTTTTAATCAAAGAATACATATTTATATAAATCTTTATTCTTTTAATCAAACTGCGTAAATGAACATATGAATATAACTAATTTCCATGACTTTTCCAAAACTTTTGGGATTTTCCAGGTCTGGAAAATAACCATTTTTAAATTCCATGACTTCTCCAGGTTTTCCATGACCGTACGAACCCTGAGTTATTGAGATAAATAAAAGCACAAAAAGGCGTTAACTGAAGTATTAATGGAAAAACACCCCCAAAAAAGACGGTGGCTTTTACCAAGTGCCACAGTGTCACGTTTCATGAAACTGCAAGGTCAAAAGGTCACCGCTGTTTCTGTGTGTGCAGGTACGACGGCTTCGTCTACACGTACCGACTCCACAAGGACGCCACGGGCTCCTGGGCCGCAGACGTGAGACTTTTCCAGCGTTTTTTAAAACTTTTCTCGCTCCTCCTTAAACACTTTACAGGAGGCCACGCCCCCCTCACGTTGGGTCTCTGGGTTGTTTTTTTTGAGTGACAAGCCTAATTTGAGCAAAACTATGAATTTTTTGTTGTTGTCGTTCATCGAGAACGACGGCGCGGAGAAACCTCTTCTTTTCCTTTCACAATAACAACCTGTGATGTAAACCTAATCCCTCCCTTACCCCACCACAGCAGAATTAAGACTCCACGGCATCAGCATATATACTCCAGAGATGGGAAACGTAGAAATTGCAGTTGACAGCGTTTCTGATGGGATATGTAATGGAGCGCTGAGGGTTGGCAAACACGCGCAGACGTCTGAAGTCGGTGTCTCTCGCTGACGAGCGACGCGAGAAGCTGTTGTAACGACATTTGGCCTTCAACGCCTTCGCTGACAGCCTCACGCCAACAGACGGAGGACTGGAATTAAACCGAGCTCAGTGGCAGGTTTACATTATTCATGTGCAATATCAATCACTTTAACCACACATGTTTGATTGATTGATTTCCAATTGGATTTCAAAGAATCGTTGTTTTCTCTCTCACCATTGCAGTCGCATTGATGGCACAGAAGGAAAACAAACAGTTTGAGTTTTCCTCTTCTAATCATAATATACAAAATATAATCAGAATAATGCTTCAGTTTGGTAATGTTTAACCGACAGCTTATGGGGAAGTTTACTGCGATATCAAAATGATCTGAGAGAACCTTGATGGCGTTTTAATGAAGCCAAATGAAAGAAAGTCACATGAAACTGCTGTATTGGACGACTAATATAACTTATATATAAATATCATTCTGAATAACTTTATGCTTTGTTTTCATATGATTACAAAAAATTATCTATGTGTCTTTTTACATTGTCTTCAGTCACAAGTAAAGCTGTTGGGATGCTGTTGGGACACTTAAAGCCTCTTAAATGTCACACGTAAATATGATAATAAACACATTTGGTTGTCTAACTAAATATATATATATGTATACAAATTAAAAAGAATAAATGTATATATAAATATATATATTTATATATACAGGACTGTCTCAGAAAATTAGAATATTGTGATAAAGTTCTTTATTTTCTGTAATGCAATTAAAAAAACAAAAATGTCATGCATTCTGGATTCATTACAAATCAACTGAAATATTGCAAGCCTTTTATTTTTTTAAATATTGCTGATTATGGCTTACAGCTTAAGAAAACTCTAAAATCCTATCTCATAAAATTTTAATATTTCCTCAGACCAAGTAAAAAAAAAGATTTATAACAGCTGAGTGTTTGTCAAGGCTCAGGAAACCCTTGCAGGTGTTTCGAGTTAATTAGACAATTCAAGTGATTTGTTTAATACCCTACTAGTATACTTTTTCATGATATTCTAATATTTAGAGATAGGATATTTGAGTTTTCTTAAGCTGTAAGCCATAATCAGCAATAAATCAGAATAAAAGGCTTGCAATATTTCAGTTGATTTGTAATGAATCCAGAATGCATGACATTTTTGTTTTTTTAATTGCATTACAGAAAATAAAGAACTTCATCACAATATTCTAATTTTCTGAGACAGTCCTGTATATTAAATATATATATTAAACATTTAAAAAAGAAATAAATATATATATATATTAATTTAGCTTTAAAGCCGCCGGAGTATATATTTCATCCTTCTATCGTATTTTTATTTATTTAGCAATTTCAGATTCAATTTATTTCATGCAACTTCCCATTTATTGATAACATTTTATTTCCTTAAATGTGGATCAGCGGCCCGGGTTCATGCGGGGGAAGTTTCTGCCTCCACTTTCATCGTATCTGATGTATAAGACTTAAGTCTCATTTCCAGCAGCCGTTCCTCTTCATATTTCCCCGTGGGACTTGAATGTGGAGATGAAGTCTTCCTCTGCCCTCCCCCCCCCCCCCTCTTGTGTTTCAGACCACTCTCGGTGTGCGGAAACAATATTTCCGGCAAATCAGGAACTTGATAGCAGCTTTCCAGAAGCCGGGACAAGGCATCGCCGTCCCTCTCCTCCACGCCGTCACGGCCCACACGGAGGACCAGACGCCGCCGGTCAATGTCCGCCACGCTAAATATTGACCTCATTATTGAATTATGAACACACAAACAACCTCCCTGCATGATGCCGACTGTGTGTCTGAAGGGAATGTTTCTTCTTCTTCTTCTTCTCTCTCTCCCAATTAATCAGCTCCTGTTAGTTCAATCGAGGCATTTAAAGCTCGAGCATCCTCCCAGCATCCCCCCCCCCCTCTGCGGCACAGAAAGAGCCTCATAACTTTTCAGAGGTGGTGGCGTGTGAAATATTCAGCTGCTGAAACATTAATCTCCATCTCCGCATACGTAAGCTGACAACAATACTGTGCTCTGTTTTCTTAATGCAATTCAGGTGTGTGAATGGCAAGAGGAAATAAATGATATTGGTTGGAAATAAACTCTTTTAAATGGGGTCACACACACACAAACACACACACACCGGAGCCCCCCCATCTGACATATGATGGGGAACCAAAATTCAATTTGACATATTGAAGTACTGATTTTCTCGAGGAGAGAATGCTGACTGCTAGAGAGGGGGGAGGGGGGGGGAGAGGAAGGCGGGGGGGGGGTGAAATATGTCATTCATCTGATTGACATTACTGGCTCCTCATGAAAAAAATGAGAGCAAGAGAGACAGAGAGAGAGAGCGAGAGATCGAGAGAAACAGCGAGAGAGAGAGAGAGCGATAGTGAGAGAGAGAGAAAGAGAGAGAGAGAAGGACCATCCATTCAGCCCAGACCATTCTTCAGTGCAGCGGTATCCTAGCAACCGGACCCTCCATCCTTTCCGAGGTTGGACAGTATCTGACGAAGCATATGGCGGAGCGCGGCCGCTTAGAAACGTGCCAGTCGGGATGAACGTGTATATATATATATATATGTATATATATATATACACTGTATATCACCAGAACGTGAGCATTGTGCGGCGGCTTTGTCATCCGCAGCCCAGGAGGGAGAAAACACACACAAACAATTAATGGCGGGCAGATGGTGGAGTGACTGTGGGAGGGTGGCGAGGGGGGGGGAGGCAGACGGACGGGGAGGGGGATTAGTGGTGGCTCCATTAAAAAAAATAAAAGAAGAAGAAAAACAAACTTCTCTACTTTCTTATAAAAACTTTGTTTTTTGGGGTGGGGGTATGTGTATGTGTGTGTGTGTGTGTGTGTGTGTGTGTGTGAGGGGGGGGCTTGGAAGTAGTGCACTTGGAGTCTGATTGGCGTTTCCTAATGAGAGGAGACAAGCTGCAGAGAACAGCTCAGCCAACTCCAGGTCCTGCCCCTCATGCACTCACCACCCACTCGCTCAGCATCAGCTGTCACATTTATTCTTCCCTTTCTCTGTGCATCATCCCTAGCTCTACCTCTCTCTCCTTCCTCTTCTGACAGTCGCAGGTTTCTCATGCACATCTCGGTTTGAGCCATAATGATGATGCGAGTAACGACAGCACAGATTTGAGATTTACAAACTCCCAGAAACAAGAACAAAGAGAGGAACACGGAAAAACGTGTGGAGGGAAGACGGAGAGACGGAGAAGAGAAAGAGAGATGGGATAAGATGCCAGAGAGAGAGAGAGAGGGAGAGAACGAGATGGAGATGACACCAGAGAGAGAGAGGGAGAGAGCAGACGGAGAGAGAGAAATAAGCAACGATACCGATGAAATCCCCAGAGAGCAGTCTGGTAATTCACACGTAATAACTTTAATCAGCATTGTAACCCAATAAAGTCAGATTGATTCTTTCAGCGAGGATATTTACTATAGCATTTATAACTCTTTGCAAAAATGTAACTGTTTTTTCTATTGATTAACAATACCGACACTTATGAACAACAGAACTTCCAGTTGAGCACTTTTTTTCAGTGTGAAAGCACTGGCTATGTACATTCTTGATTCTTAGTATACACACTCATACACACTACTGTTGGAGCACACGCACACACACACACACACACACACCAGAGGAGGGGGAGGGGCTTCCTCCTCTGAAGGGGGGAGCGCCAGCGTCGCCAAGGCCTCTCTCACACAATATGTAAACGATAGTATATCCGAGGTCAACCGACGGAGGAACTCAGACGGCGACCGGAGAGCTCTCGAGTTTTTGAGTCGTGATGAAGAGGAGGGTCTCGTTCACTGGCGATCCTCAAAAGTCTTTTGTCTCTCCAGTCCAGAGAATCCGAAATGAAGAACATTGTCGAAACAGCAAACGACGGACGGTCGGTCGGTCGGTCGGTCGGGATACAAAAAGCGAAGCCACAGCCAAACCACACACCGCTTGTGCCACTGTTAGAAATTGGAGAACTGGACGATAATAATAAAATACCATCATTTTGTCACGATTAAAGGCATTTGGAAATAACTCTTTCCCCCCCTAATCTCTCTTCTTGCTCTTTTTCTTCTTCGTCTTCTTCGTCCTCTTCCTTCTTTTTTGTGTTTGATCCGGTATAGAAACAGTAGAACAAATCAGAGTGGAGCGTCTTTGGCGGGGGGCGTGTCTCGTGTCTCTGTTACCTGCCCCCCCCTGCCTCGCTGAGAGTCATGAAGTGGATGTTGGAGGGGCAGTCGGAGAGCTCCGGCTGCCCCTCCACGGGGAGGGAGTAGTAGCCGTCGTAGCCCTGGACCCGTCCGGCAGACAGCAGCTGCTGCTTCTCCGCCTCGCTCCACGGCCGGCTCCCCACGTCCCCTAAATCCGCCCTCTTCCTCTCCTTCAGCCACGCCCCCTCCACCGCCCTCTTCCTCGCCTCCTCCCTGACGCGCGCCCTCTCCTCCTCCTCGCTGCCGCCGTAGCGCACGCACAGGCACAGGGCGCCCTGCCGCAGGGCGATGTCGGCGAAGCGCCGAGTCCGGCCGTTCACCGCGGCGCTCATCTGCGACACGCTGACGTTGACGCCGCTCTCCAGGACGCGGCCGCCGGCGGCCCCGAGGCCCAGCGCCAGGTCCTCCTCGATGGGGCGCGACTGCAGGAAGTGGTGCGTGTCGCAGCCGCGCACGGTGAAGCTCAGGCCGCTCAGGTGGACGGCGCCGTGCAGGACGGCGGCCACGCGCCGGCTGTCTTCGCTGGCCACGCCGATGACCTCGGCGCTGACGCGGCCGCGGGAGACGGCGAAGCGGATGCTGGGGCCGAGGAGAGAGGGCCGCGAGCCGAAGGGCGGCGGGCGGGCGGGGCCGTGGCGGGCGGAGCCCACGGGCTCCGACACCAGCGGGAGCCTCTCCAGGGAGATGAAGCTCCGCAGCTGGCGGCGCAGCTCACACTGGATCCCCAACACCACCTGAGGAGACACGCGCTGCTGGGTCACTGGGACAGGGGGAAGACAGATTGGACTATGGACTTCCATGACCTTCACGTGACCTTGCCATGACCTTTACGTGGTCTTCCCATGACCTTTTAATCAAACTGTATAAATGAACATATGAATATAATACATTTCCATGACCTTGCCATGACCTTTACGTGGCCTTCCCATGACCTTTTAATCAAACTGTTTAACCCTCCTGTTGCCTAATGGTGCGTTCACACCGGACGCGTCGAAAAAATTCTCTACGCGTCTGACGCAGCAGTCTTGACGCGCGTCGAAAAAAGTGTGTTCACACCAGACGCGTCGGGGGCGGAGTAATAAATGAGTCGAGGAACCACAGGACCGCAGCGTACTTCCACTTTTTAGTGGACTGAGCTGCACTCTGACTGCGCTTCTCGCTGCTCTCTCTCTCTTCTCTCTTTGATACGTGTCTCTGAGACTTTTCCACCTACGGCGGCAGATCTCCTCTGCCATGAAACACATATGCCGGCGGTTGGTTGATAGTAAAGTACAACAAATAGCGAGAATAAAAGCAAATACATACATTCAAAATTTACCAGGTAGTCCCACGGCTTCTCCCACCTTGTTCCACGCTTTATCTTTATAGCTCCGGTTTCGGTAAGCATAAAGAGTTGTATCGTAAAGTTCGGGGTGCCCACAGACGGCGATAATAATCTTGTCCTCCATTTTTTTTAACCGGCAGGACGATGACGAGCGGAGCTGCTCAACGCTGATTGGCTGACGCAACTATGACTCACGCGTCTTTGCTGCCAAAGTTGGGAAATTTGAACTCACGCGTCAACGAGCTGCATCTGCTCACTCTGTTCGCTGAGTTCGCCCCGCGACAAACTCTCTGTTCGTGCTGCTTCAAACGCGTCTGACGCGCTGCTCGCTGGAAAATACGCAGCTACGCAGCTTCGACGCAGCTTTGCATTGACTTTACATGTAATCTCGACGCGCGTCAAAATGTTGACGCGTCCGGTGTGAACACACCATTACCCCCATTCAATGTTTAACCCTCCTGTTACCTTTATATTTACTGACATATTTTACCCTCGGGGTCAAGTTGACCCCAGCAATTAAAACCTCCAGAAAATTAATAGAATTAATATTGTTTTCCAAGTTTAAGTGTGAGGTACTTTATGTTTGTTTGTTGACGACCTAAATAGCCCTTTAAATATATAAAAAAGTTGATATTTCTTATATGTTTGACACAGTGAAAAACAGCCTGGGGTCAAATTGACCCCAAAGAACACCAACGTTAAACATTGAATGGGGTCAAATTGACCCTAAAGGTAACAGGAGGGTTAAATGAACATATGAATATAATACATTTCCATGACCTTCTCATTATCTTTGAATCAAACTGTTTAAATGAACATATGAATATAATGACCTTTCCATGACCTTTCCATGACCGTAAACCACATTTCCATGACCAAACATTTTGTGAAATCTCGTTGACACAAATGAATGAGAGACGATAGTTTGATTAAATTAATAAATATTGATATAACTGTTTATTCTTTTAATCAAACTGTTTAAATTAACATATGAATAGAATACATTGCCATGGCCTTTCCATGACCTTTATCCAAATTTCCATGACCAAACATTTTGTGAAATCTCGGAGACAATAGTTTGATTAAATGAATACATATTGTTATAACAAACTGTTTAAATGAACATGACACATTTTAATGACTGTTCTGAAACTTTCGTGTTTACATTTTTTTTCTGGAAATATACATATTTTAATTCCATGACTTTTCCAGGTTTTCCATGACTGTACGAAAATTAGTATATAACACAATGAAAGACAATAGTTTGATTAGAAGAATAAATATTTAGAAACATGTTTATTCTTTTCATCAAACTGTTGAAATGAACATATGAATAAAACAAATTTCGATTACTTTTTCTAAACTTTCGGGATTACATTATTTTTCCAGGCCTGGAAATAGCCATTGTTAAATTCCAGGACTTTTACAGGTTTCCCATGACCGGATGAACCCTGAGTTATCGAGAGAAATGAAAGCACAAAAAAGGCATAAACCGAAGTATTAACTGAAAAACACCCCCAAAAATACGGTGGCCTTTAATCAAGTGCCACACGTGGGCCTCCCGGGAGCCATGGTGATGATATAATAAGGTGTTTCATTAAACTCAAAGGTCAAAAGGTCAACGCTGTCATTTTGTGACATCTCGGTGTATACACCATAAACGACACAAATGAATGAGAGACAATAGTTTGATTAAAATAATAAACATCTATATCAATGTTTATTCTTTTAATCAAACTCTACAAACGAACATATGAATATAACACATTTCCATGACTTTTCCAGGTTTTCCATGACCGTATGAACACAAAAAAAAGACAACACAGAGGTTTGGATCCACTTAAACGACGCGTCATCCTCACCAGACTCTTTGAATTGTAACAGGAAAAGCTCGTTAATGACGCCGCTTCTCCTTTTCAACAGCGTCCCGGACGCATCTGCACAATGGCTCTTTTTTTTTTCTACTCAGAAGACTTTTGACTCGTGAATAATAGAATGAATGAGAGCTGAATCCCTTTCAGCCGTTCCGGTGTCGCGGCGCCACGGCATTGTGCGCGCCGACACACTGTCAGTGGTCTTGACACTCGAACAGAGCCATAATTCATCTTATTTGTAACAACTGTGCTACACACAAAAAAAAAGTCTAAATGTCTGCCGCGGAACAAGAAAACCCGAGTGGAACATCGGCATAATAAAGACTATTACTTTCCTCGTCTCACACTCACGTTGTCATTCTGCTTTTAAGGGAAATTATTTGGTTTCTTTGAACCTTTTGCACAGGAAGCAGCGACGGTGCTTCATTTAATTCACCATTTCTACCTAAATGACTCGTCTTGTGATGTAAGAGTCTTTTGGTTAACGGTCTAAACTTTAAAGAAATTAAATTTACAACGATATGAAACAGATAGAAGCAACACATCCTCCGATTTAAGAAGCTGGAACCACTTCAATGACTATGGATTTCTTCTAATTGTAGATTTCTTGATTGACTAATTGTTTTTTCGACATACTGATATTGAAAAACATAATTTTTTTTTACGTGGTGTTGATTCCAGCCATAATGTTGTCGGAAGAACCCCAAATGAGTCACGAAACATGCAGAGAAAACCCCCCAGATATTTTCGATGTATTTGGTATATACCGAACTTATTATTCGACCAATCAGAAGCTCACCTTGCTGGAGTCCCAGTCCTGCGTCTTAGTCTGGGTCTTCATCAGCTCGTAGGTTTGCTCCATTCGGCCCACTTCAGGCTTCGGGAAGCCCGGGACGACGTTATGGAGCTGGAAACCAAACAGCTGCAGCCAGCTGCCAATGTCTGGACACACACACACACACACACACACACACAAAGAGAGAGAGAGAGAGAAAATTGCACGGCGAGGAAAAAGTTAGAATATAACGCGTATACCGTGAAGCAAAGAAAAAGTCATAAGGCCGGGCAAACAACCCCGTGTACAGGAAATCACACACGGTGTGAGAATCACATGGCGCAGGGGGCTGGGCCGGCGTTTCCCCGACACACACGTTCTGTGATAAACAATCCTGCAGCGGGGAAACGGGGACAGGCCGAATGAATGTTCCATTAACCAGAAGGACACGCGCACCCGCCCACATCCCATATTCATTCTCCCGCTCTCCCCCCCGCCTGCGTTTCTGTTTGGTCTCTGGAGGGAGGCGGTGCGTCGTCGACAGGCAGAGGCAACAAAACACGACGGGCCGATGTTCAAGGAAACGAGTTGATCAGAGGCATCGGAGGCCGGCGCCGCTTCCTGTCACCTCATCTCTCTCCCGCCAGGCAGCTTACCTGTAGTTAGTGGAGCGTTCGCTCACTCTATGGCAGATGTTTAGTATGTGTGTGTGTGTGTGTGAGAGTAGGTTCTGTGTGTGTGAGAGTAGGTTATGTGTGTGTGTGTGTGTGAGTAGGTTCTGTGTGTGTGAGTTGGTTATGTGTGTGTGTGTGTGAGTAGGTTCTGTGTGTGTGAGAGTAGGTTCTGTGTGTGTGTGAGTAGGTTATGTGTGTGTGTGTGTGTGAGAGTAGGTTCTGTGTGTGTGAGAGTAGGTTATGTGTGTGTGAGAGTAGGTTATGTGTGTGTGTGTGAGTAGGTTCTGTGTGTGTGTGTGAGTAGGTTCTGTGTGTGTGTGTGTGAGTAGGTTCTGTGTGTGTGTGTGAGAGTTGTTTTTAGTGTGTGTGTGTGTGAGTAGGTTCTGTGTGTGTGAGTTGGTTATGTGTGTGTGAGTAGGTTATGTGTGTGTGAGTAGGTTCTGTGTGTGTGTGAGTTGGTTATGTGTGTGTGTGAGTTGGTTGTGTGTGTGCGTGTGTGTGTGTGAGTAGGTTCTGTGTGTGTGAGTTGGTTGTGTGTGTGCGTGTGTGTGTGTGTGTGTGAGTAGGTTCTGTGTGTGTGTGAGTTGGTTGTGTGTGTGTGTGAGTTGGTTGTGTGTGTGTGTGTGTGTGAGTAGGTTCTGTGTGTGTGAGTGTTGTGTGTGTGTGTGTGCGTGTGTGTGTGTGAGGTTCTGTGTGTGTGCGTGTGTGTGTGTGTGTGTGAGTAGGTTCTGTGTGTGTGTGAGTTGGTTGTGTGTGTGTGTGTGTGTGTGTGAGTAGGTTATGTGTGTGTGTGAGTAGGTTCTGTGTGTGTGTGAGTAGGTTATGTGTGTGTGAGTAGGTTATGTGTGTGTGTGAGTAGGTTCTGTGTGTGTGTGAGTAGGTTATGTGTGTGTGTGTGTGTGAGTAGGTTCTGTGTGTGTGAGTTGGTTATGTGTGTGTGTGTGAGTTGGTTGTGTGTGTGTGTGCGTGTGTGTGTGTGAGTTGGTTGTGTGTGTGAGTAGGTTCTGTGTGTGTGTGAGTAGGTTCTGTGTGTGTGTGAGTTGGTTATGTGTGTGTGTGAGTTGGTTGTGTGTGTGCGTGTGTGTGTGTGTGAGTAGGTTCTGTGTGTGTGAGTTGGTTATGTGTGTGTGTGTGAGTTGGTTGTGTGTGTGTGTGTGTGTGAGTGTGTGTGAGTAGGTTATGTGTGAGTGTGTGAGTAGGTTACGTGTATATGATCGTGGACTACAGGAAGCGGAGAGGAGAGCACACCCCCATCTCCATAGACGGAGTTGCAGTAGAGAGGGTCAGCAGCTTCAAGTTCCTCGGCGTGCACATCTCCGAGGACCTCACATGGACCACGCACACCACTCACGTGGTGAAAAGGGCCCAACAACGCCTGTATTTCCTTAGGCGACTGAGGAAATTCAACATGGCCCCCCGCATCCTCAGAACATTCTACACCAGTACCATCGAGAGTGTTCTGACAGGTTGCATCACCGTCTGGTACGGGAACTGCACCGCCCTGGAGCGTAGGGCACTACAGAGGGTGGTGCGGTCGGCACAGTACATCGTTGGAGGTGAGCTTCCTCCATCCTGGACATATACACCAAGCGGTGCGTGGTCAGGGCCAAACGGATGATGAAAGACAATAACCACCCCGGCCACAAACTGTTCACCCTTCTACCGTCAGGCAGGCGATACCGCAGTATCAAGTGCCGCACAAACAGACTGAGGGACAGCTTCTTCAGTCAGGCCATCAGGCTGCTGAACAAGGACTGAGACCCTCATTAACACTACACACCAGAACATATTCTGTGAATATCTATGGCCATGGTGTATATTTTATTACATTGTTTTATATATATATATATTGTATATATATACACATATATATACATTGTTTTATATATATATATATTGTATATATATATGGTATGTATATACATATATATATATATTGTCTCAAAAAAGTGTATATTTTATTACATTGTTTTATATATATATATTGTCATGATGTATATTCTATTACATTGTTTTATATATATATTGTTAATACTTTCTTCTTTTTTGTGTGGATATTGTATAGTTTATTCTCATTCTTATTCTTTTTTTAGTCTGCTACTGCTGTCGGGTGTTTTGCACATAAGAATTTCACAAACCGATTATACTTGTATAAAAGGGGATGTGACAATAAAAACTTGAAACTTGAAACTTGAAACTTGTGTGTGTCTGTGAGTGTTTTCTGTGTGTGTGTGTGTGTGTGTGTGTGTGCGTGTATGTGTGTGTGTGTGTGTGAGTGTTTTCTGTGTGTGTGTGTGTTTGTGTGTATGTGTGTGTGTGTGTGCGTGTGTGCGTGCGCGTGCGAGGCTCACCCGTAGTGAACTTGGTCATCTCCTCCACGCGGCCCACGGGGCAGTTGTTCTTGAAGGCGTACACGTTGAACGGCGCCGGCTCCTTGCTCAGCTCCGCCCACAGCTCGTGATTGGGCGAGGTCCACCGGCCGGCCAGCGTGTCGTAGTCCCGCCTCCCCAGGTGGACGAGCCGGGTCAGCGGGTCGTAGAGGCCTCCGTGGAAGCCGATGACGAGCTGGAAGTCCGGGTTGGAGTCCTGGTAGACCTCGCCGTACGGCGTGTAGAGGATCTCCTTGACCAGCCGCCCCTTGCTGGAGAAAACGGCCCGCGGCGTCCCGACGCCGTCGCACGCCACGTAGTACTCCTCGCCGCTGCTCAGCTCCATGGCGATGAGGTGGCCCTGCAGGTCGTAGTACAGCGACGTGATCAGGCTGCTGCTGTGGTTGTACAGGTGGCTGACCCGGGTGGGGTGCGACAGGTCGGCGTAGAAGAACTGCAGCTGTTCGCCCTGGCTGCTCTTGGCGGCCACGCGGCGGCCCAGCCCGTCGTAGCGGTACCACGCCGTGTGCTCGCTCGCCCGGTTGAAGACGCGCGTGAGCAGCCCGTTGGAGTTGTAGTCGAACAGGTCGCTGGCCCGCTGGCGGAGGAAGCCGTCGTCGTCCACGCTGTACTGCAGCTCGCCGAGGTGCGTGATGCGGTCCCGCTGGTCGTAGCGCAGCGGCGTCAAGCTGGGATGAAATGAAGACGTCGTAGTTTAGCCTGTTAGCGTGCTAGTATTTACTCGTTAGCACTAACCACGTCATTGAGCTGAGGTTGATCGGAATTTAAGTTTTTTTCCCGGATCATAAAGCTGCGTTCACACCAAAAGTAGTCAATGCACAGACGTGAATGGTTGGGATTGACGCCTCAAGTTTAAATATGAAAACTTCGGCGAAAAATTCGCCCGACGCCGAGTTGCGACAGCCAATCGGCGTCGAGCTGCTTCTCCGGTGGTGAATCTAACTGCTGCTCTAGTGGAGCTGGAAGAGACATTCAGACGTAGAGGTGAAGGTCACCGAGCTGTGAGCCTACGGGTGATGTCATGTATAAATATATATATACACTACCGTTCAAAAGTTTGGGATCACCCAGACAATTTCGTGTCTTCCATGAAAAATCACACTTTTATTTATCAAATGAATATAAAATATAGTCAAGACATTGACAAGGTTAGAAATAATGATTAATATTTGAAGTATTAATTTTGTTCTACAAACTTCAAGCTCAAAGGAAGGCCAGTTGTATATCTTATATCACCAGCATAACTGTTTTCAGCTGTGCTAACATAATTGCACGGGTTTTCTCATCAGATATTAGTCTTCTCAGGCGATTAGCAAACACAATGTACCATTAGAACACTGGAGTGATAGTTGATGGAAATGGGCCTCTATACACCTATGGAGATATTTCATTAGAAACCAGACACTTCCACCTAGAATAGTCATTTACCACATTAACAATGTAGAGAGTGTATTTCTGATTAATTTAATGTTATCTTTATTGAAAAAACAGTGCTTTTCTTTGAAAAATAAAGTCATTTCTAAGTGATCCCAAACTTTTGAACGGTAGTGTATGTATATATATGATATTAATGTTATGAACACAAACACAAGGGCGTTACATGTTCCGACATTTATGGGATGTGCACAACAAGTATGAAGCAGAACTAGTGGTTAGTTCTTCCGTGAAGGAAATGATAACTGTTTCCACAGAGTAAAGCCACAGAGATAAGCCCCGCCCCCTCCAAGGCGGTAATGAAGCGAAAAGCCACAAACTCACGCGAGTAAAGCGTTGCCAACATCCGCAACGCTTTTGGTGTGAACGCAGCGTCACGGTCAGTCTGGGTAACGTACATGTCCGAAATAAATGCTAATTCAGAAAACAGGCGTTGAGTTCAGTCCAGACAAAAGTTGACCAACTTGGCATTGCCGTCCCGAAAGCCGTGGCGCTAGCAAGGCTGGAACTCGGATACGTGCAACACACACACATTGTGACAACCCATCCGACGCATCGCCGGTGCGGTCCACTCACCGCGCGCTGGTCCCATGGCTGAGCAGGTTGATGTTCCCGTTGAGGTCGTAGCTGTAGCGCCACTGCGGCCGCTCGTTGACCGAGGCGCTCTGCAGCTGGCTGTCGGCGTCGTACTCGTACGTGTAGCGCGTCACGTTGTTGTCCACGCCCACCCGGATGTCACAGGTGGTGGTGCGCCCCGTCGAGTCGTACTGGATGGTCATCCAGTAGGCGATGGATTTGAGGATCTCGTACTGGACCTCGACCACCTGGCCGTAGGAGTTGAACACCTTGGTGTGCTTCATCAGATGGGTGGTGATCACCTGGGGGGGGGGGGCGAGGACGGGGAGACAGGGGGTTGGTTCACGATCCGCGAGAGAACACAACGAACCAAAACAATGAAGTTATGGGCAATAAAAGCTAAAACCAACGAGCCGACAGATGCTCCGTCGCTTCGCAAAGCAGTCGATCTTTTGTTAATGTCGTGACATTAAAGTCAGACGACAGACGTGCTCACTCATGTGTTTCTGTAGTCCCGCCTACCTGGTTGAGGTCGTAAAAGATGACGCTGAACTTGCCGAACTGCTCCACCCGCCCCGACACGTCCACGTATCGGTACAGGTCGATGGGGAGAGGCGTCTCGTTGATGACCGCCTGCATGCTGGTCACCCGGAAGTTGTTGTAGCTGTAGTCGAACCTGGCGTTGACCAGGCCTTCTTCGCTGAAGCGGAAGATCTGCCGACTCGTCAGGGGACCTATGAGTGGGAGAAATCCACCGATGTTTAAGCTTCAATGACACGCATTAGCAAGTGTCGATTTTTATTTGTATTAGTGGCTGCAATGAGGCTGCTTTCCACTACGATTTTTTTAAAAAGCGGGTTTAATACGGCCACTCTCAATTCATGCTCAATGTCGAGCTTTTGTTTTGAAGGGCAACAGCGGAAAAGCCCATCTCACGGAGAATGGCTTTTGGCAAAAGGCCAAGAATCAGCGTGTCTTGGCCGTCGCGCCGGCCTAACCTGCTCACGGCGTAATCTGCTAACGGCGTAACCTGCTAACGACATAACTTGCTAACGGCGTAACCTGCTAACGGCATAACCTGCTAACGGCATAACCTGCTAACACCGTAACCTGCAAACGCCGTAACCTGCTAACGACGTAACTTTCTAACAGCGTAACATGCTAACGGCGTAACGGAAACACGTTCACGAAGCTACAGGCATTTCAACATATATTTAATGACTTAGTTTTATGTCCGTGTGCTTTCAACTTGTGTAATATCTAAAAAAGTCTTCAATTAACGTCTTTCTGCATTTCCCCCTGCGCCCCACCTGTAGTACCCCTGCGCCCCACTAGAGGGGCGTGCCCCACAGTTTTCGAACCACTGGTTTTACCTGTAAAAGCCAAGAATCAGGGAACTTGGTACAGCCATTTCAACATGTACGCCTTAGTTTTACGTCCGTGTGCTTTCAACTGATGTGAAATATGTGAAGTCCTCAATAAAAGTGTCTTTCTGCATATCGCGGCCCTCGCCGTTGGCCACCGTCGCCACCCGGCACAAGCCTTTTCCTAATGAATTCAGATGGACTAATTCACCATCATTAACAAAGACACGCGCAGCGCAATCCATTCCGACTTAACTATCCCCACACACCTCCGTGGCATTTCCACCGGTGACCTTTAATATGGAGAGATAATGAAATCTAAAGACAATAGCCGCGATGGACCAATATGCTCCTTAATGTCAGAACGTCAACTTTAACAACACCATTCGTCACCTCGGCCTCCGTTTGGAAAAGGAGGCCCGCTAATGAAACACCATTACGGTGCTCTTCGAGATGACTCTGATTGCAGTTAAAATGACTAAGTGTCTCGCTTTCGGAGACTGCAGAGAGCCGGATCAGCATCACATCACATTATTTTTTTATTTTCTGTGCGATGTTGATTCTAAACCTTCGCTAATGGGGGGGGGGAGGGGGGGGGGTGGCAGAAGCAGAAGAGAGTGAGATGGAGTTTTTTTGTCTTCCTCCACAGCCCTGGGGAACTCGCAGTCTGTTTCGTCTCGCTTCTCTGGCTGTCACTTCCCCCGAGCTGTCATCTTTCCTTCCTCCTTTTTTTCTCCTGTTCCTTTTCGTCCTCGCCTACCTCTCTCTACACCTCCGTTTCTATACTTCCATTGGTCCCGATGCTCTTCCTCGTCTCCTCTCGGGGGACAATTACCGCTATCGCTCCCTCTCTCCGAGGCTCCGTTTGTTCTGCCCAAATGAGATCAGTTAAAGGAAGGTGAGAGTCTATTCACAGTGAGGGCACACACACACACACACAGCTGTGCCGGCGTAGATTAGTGACACCTGATCGCGGCGAACCAACCCCAAAGCTGTGTGAAGTGAACCGGCGGAAGAGATTAGAAAGCTCTCAACGACCCCGGAAAAAAAAATAATCCGTAACTCGAGGGAATCGTTGAACCGTCTTCACAACGACGGCGCCCGAACATCGCCGCCGCCGCCGCCCGGAGGGTTCCGAGTCACGGCGTTGCCATTACCGGGCGGTACTGCAATTTACTGCAGTGCAGCGTCTTTCTAACTAATTTCGTGAAACAATTTCCACGTTATGATTGATGGCCTCTGGGAAGGATTTCAAGAGTTCCCGTCCCACGCAGACGACGTGTCTGAGTGGAACGAGGAAACATGAATGACTGTCCACGCACGCGGGGGCTGGCTCTTCCACTCGGAGCACGCCGGGTGTCGTTCGCACTTCTAACTGTGACTGCGTCTCAGATGAAATGGCAGCGCGGCCGACTCAAAGCCAGACGACGGAGTTTTGATACCTCTCCGCAAATCCGACCCGCCGCGATCGGGCAGTCGAGTCACAGCGCAGTCGAGTCGCAGCGCAGTCGAGTCGCAGCGCAGACGCTTAGGAGTTGCGTTAACGAGACGTTTTTATGCTCGGAGATGGCGTTTTTTTTTTTACGGGCACGTGACGTGAGTGCGTCTACGCTACCTATCTGCCGGTAGCGTATGGAGCTGATGAAGCCGTTGTGGGTGAGGTGAATGGTCTTGATGGTGCCGGAGGCCTCGTCGTAGGTGAAGGTCACCAGGGTGGAGTCGTAAACCACCTCGAAGAGCCGCGCTGCTGGAGTGTACCTGGAAGAGAGAAAGAAGACGAAAAAAGGTAGGGACGAATTCACAGAATAGACGATAAATTACACGTCGAATAAAACGGAATTTTTACGACAACATTTGAACATAAAGTATAAGTAAACCTGCCGTACACCTTCTGAATAATACAAACAGCCCTTAGGGGCTTTCAGCGCTCCATCAAAATCAAACATGGCTGCTGTGGCAGTTATGGTCCTTCAAAAAAATCTCCAAAATAAGGCCGTTTGTTTCAGTGTCGCCCATCGAGGAGCAGAAATGCGAAATGTTAAATGCCCCCAAAAAAACACACTGCCCGAATCAGTCGCCCCAACTTTCATTAAAATCAGATCAGTGGCGTCTGACATGGTGTGATTATTAAAAAGCGTGACCTTTAATCAAGTCTCCCCCATTAGTCCAATCAGAGATATTATAAGGACGGCTGTGTGTGTGTGAGTGTGTGGCACGGTTTGTGTAGTAGTGCTTTTACATGCCTGAAATTAGCCTTTAATTACACTACCGTCATCAAGCCAAGTTCAGTGTGGTGGTATGCAGTACGACAAGGCCAAGATAAATAACGCCTTAAAAGTTTTTATCAGAAGCAAACCGGCACTCCTTCCACACCGCACCACCTCCTCAAACAATGGATAATAATAATAAACGACAGGGTTCACACACATGGGTTTTAATGACTTTTCAATGACTTTTTAATGACTTCAAACTGAATTTCCATGACCAAACAATTTGTAAAAATCTCAGAGTATTTAAATGACACAAATGAATGAGAGACAATAGTTTGATTAATATAATAAATATGTATATCAAAGTTTATTCTTTTAAATCAAACTGTGTAAAACATATGAATATAAGAATATTTCCATCACTTTTCCAACACTTTTTTGGAAATTTCTAGGACTTTTCCAGGCCTGGAAATAAACCATTTTAAAATTCCATGATTTTTCCAGGTTTTCCATGAACGTAAGAACTTTCCTCAAATGAACCGATAAAAACCAACAGCCGGTCATATATCCTGCATATATACAGTATATATATATATATATATATATATCTATATAAATATATATAAATAACAGAAATATATATTTCTATAAATACATATTTCTATATAAACATACATTTCTATTATATATATATTTATATATAAAAAAAAGATATATATAAATATATAAATACATACATATATATACAGGACTGTCTCAGAAAATTAGAATATTGTGATAAAGTTCTTTATTTTCTGTAATGCAATTTAAAAAACAAAAATGTCATGCATTCTGGATTCATTACAAATCAACTGAAATATTGCAAGCCTTTTATTTTTTTAAATATTGCTGATTATGGCTTACAGCTTAAGAAAACTCTAAAATCCTATCTCATAAAATTTTAATATTTCCTCAGACCAAGTTAAAAAAAAGATTTATAACAGCTGAGTGTTTGTCAAGGCTCAGGAAACCCTTGCAGGTGTTTCGAGTTAATTAGACAATTCAAGTGATTTGTTTAATACCCTACTAGTATACTTTTTCATGATATTCTAATATTTAGAGATAGGATATTTGAGTTTTCTTAAGCTGTAAACCATAATCAGCAATAAATCAGAATAAAAGGCTTGCAATATTTCAGTTGATTTGTAATGAATCCAGAATGCATGACATTTTTGTATTTTTAATTGCATTACAGAAAATAAAGAACTTCATCACAATATTCTAATTTTCTGAGACAGTCCTGTATATATATATTATATATATAAAAATATATATAAATATATATTTTTCTATATTTATATATATATAAATACATATATATATATATATATACTGTATATATCCGCGTCCCACCTGTAGATGACGCTGCGTCCCGTCCCCAGGTACTGAGTCCTCAGCAGCCGCCCGTCCAGGGCGTAGTCCTGGATGAAGGAGGACTGGCTGTCCGGGGGAGTGTACACGTTCCTGTAGTAGCCAATGGACAGCAGCGACTGCAGCGTGTGCTTCGCCATGCTGGGCATCGTCACGGCGACCAGGCGGTTGGTCTGGTCGTACTCGAAGACGTAGCGCCGCTGGCTGTTCAGCAGCAGAATGATGGACTGCGGGAACACAGACGGGTGGTAAGGAGTGAGCATCCTGGAGCTCGGTGGGGGGACGGGATCTTTCTTCATCCGTCTGGGGAGCTCATTGTTTTTATTTCAATGTCATTCGGGGGGAAAACGTCAGAGACGACCTCGGTTTCAGCTCGAGGATCATTTATTTTTCAGTTAATCGTTGACGGCGATTTAAAGGCGACACAACTCAGATGAAAACATAGTTTGAGCTACTTTTCTTCACCTCAGTGGAGAAAAAACATGCAACATTTTGTCTATTTGGATCGACAGATTTCTCCTAAATTCACCAAATATTATCATTAGATAATGCCTAGTTTGCATATTTAACATTAAAATCCCAGAAAACTTCCAGTACAAAATGTCTTTGTCAGGAATTGGGAACATATCCTTGTGATATCTATTTGTTTAAAAATATTTTCCCTATTCACCTGCAGTGTGTCGCCTTTGATTCCTAAACTAAACCAAATCCCCATAACTGGAGAGGAGATCTGTGTTATTTTATTATTATTTATTTTATATAAATATATATTTATATACATATATATATATATATACATATATACATATATATATGGATATATATATATATATATAAATAAATATGTATGTGTATATATATATATATATGTATATATACATATATTAGTTTGCTATTGAATTTTGCATTTACTTTGCTGGCAAGAAAAAAAGAAAAAAAAAGTCTTTGCCTGCAGTCCTTTAGCTATTTCAACCGTCTAA
Organism: Pseudoliparis swirei; assembly: GCF_029220125.1. NCBI lineage: Eukaryota > Metazoa > Chordata > Actinopteri > Perciformes > Liparidae > Pseudoliparis > Pseudoliparis swirei. The sequence continues at coordinate 3,844,436 of NC_079406.1, read as the reverse complement.
AACAATATTGTGTAAAAAATACTTTTCTATTCAACCGTGAGGTATAATATTAATGTCTAAATAATATATGCAAGTATTAATGATTTCAAGATGGTTCTGTAATATAACCTCATTTGCTCTGCAATGTTCTCAGACCCAAAAAATTCGACGTGAGACATATCTCAGGCCGAATATCATTTCATTAAATTAAAAATAAGTTAAGAATTAATCTCAAGGGCGGAAATTACCGCTGCAGGTGGCACTCCGCTTTGTCACACCTGTGAAGCAACATAACGCTCTCTGCGTGTTGCATAAAAACAGGACACACGTGTTTGTCTGTGAAACCCACTTTGAGGAAACCACGGGTTTCTTTTCTTTTCACCACTCTGTGAAAATCAAGTTATAGAGTTACATAATTCATCACAATGAACATATTGGCTGCTCATACGGCTGCTGTAGCTCAGTCGCGAAGCTATAATACTGTATATGTATCTATATATATTTAAATAGATATATATATACTGATTTAAAAAGTCTGCTTCAGTGAACTCCGACATAATATTCACTCTGCAAATTGATTTTCAAAGTAAAATACAATGAATGGGAGCTGGAGGCTGCCTCAAAGGACGTGGAAAAAAACACATTGAAAGATTGGAGCACTGTAAATGATTAGAATTCAGTCTTTCTTTCGTTTTTCTTTGCAGCTTTAGCGTCACACAACAGAAGCGCTCCTCACACTTGCGGCGTTACTTTCGCAATCACCTCGAAGCGGAGAACAATGGACGAGCAGATGCGTGAGAATATTTTGCAAAGAGTTAAAGACCAAAGCCATCGGGACGTCGGGCCTCACTTTGTCTGCGTACGTGTAGCTCCATATCTTCCCGTTGACCCAGGCTCTGGACACCACGCGGTCGTTCTCGTACTCCAGCCGCTCGGACCAGTCCCCGCGGCGGATGGCCGACAGCAGCCCTCCGGCCGAGTAGCTGACGTTCACCTCGGTGTACTTGCTGCTGGGCGACCAGACCACGGGCCGGCCCAGCGGGTCGTACTGGATGTGGAGGGTGAACTTCCTGTGGTCGTCGTAGATCTTGCCCACCCGGGTGCTCTGGTCGAAGTCGATGGACAGCAGGTTCCTGTTGTGTGCCTGGAGGAACATCATCAAAATATCAGCTAGAGGAAGGAGAAGATATATATATATCCATACACTACCGCTCAAAAGTTTGGGGTCACGTAGAAATGTCCTTATTTTTCAAAATAAAGCACTGTGATAACATAAAATTAATCATCAATACATTCTCTACATTATTATTGTGGTAAATTACTATTCTCTGGTGTTTAATGAAGTCTCTACAGAGGTGTATAGAGGCCCATCTCCAGTGTTCTAGTGGTACATTGGGTTATTGCCTTAGAAGACTAACAGAGGGGTCGAAAACCCTTGAAACCCCTTTGTATGTGAGCGCAGCTGAAAACAGTTATGCTGGAGAGAGAAGCTATATAACTGTCCTTCCTTTGAGCCACAAGTTTGAAGAAAAATAAATATTATTATTATTATTTCTAACCTTGCCAATATCTTGACTATATTTTATATTAATTTTGCAATTAATTTGATAAATACAAGTGTGAGTTTTCATGGAAAACACAAGATTTTCTGGGTGACCCTAAACTTTTGACAAAAGTTTAGAACACTTCTCCCATTTTTCCCTTTGTTATTGAAATAAAAGCAGTTCAAGTGAACAACCTGAAATGGTCCAAAGGTAAGCGACACTCTGCTGTGACAGATCTTTTGCCATTTGTTGATAAAAAGGCGAAAAGGCCAGATTGCACAACTTTTGTTTAAAGATCTGTGAGGTGCACAATATATACATTTTTAAATTGTTTTATTCATGTATTAATTTGACTGTTAGATAAACAAAAATGTGGGCACTCTGGTTTTTTGACCTCTTTTTTAAAATCTATTTTAATGTATTTATTTTCCTGTTCTCTAGGTGGGAGGGCGAGGTTTGTTATCTGTTAAAAAAAAGATGTAAATATCAGTTAAAGTATGCTTACTGTGTTATGTACCTGTCAATATTTCAAAATTTTAAAATAGATATTAAATATATATATATCTGTGATGCATTCTGACTTATTCACATGTAGGTTTCCATATGTTTTTCCTTCGCCTGGTGATGTTTGCTGGTTCCCACGGTGGACTAACCCACGCTGTGTGGTAATGAATTTAGAGGACTCTCCTTTCGCTGAGCTCGCTGAAGTCTAAGTAGGTGATTTAGTGCTTTACCCTGAGCCTGCGCTCATAAGTGCTGTAGTTAGTCTTGCTCTGCTCCTTCCGCTGCCTCCACTCGATCAGGCTGGGCGCGTGGTCGCCGGGCAGGCTGATGTTGCAGCGGCTGGCCGTGGGGCTGACTCCGCCCCCGGCGCCTCCGGGGAGGAGGGGCTCCGTGATGAGCGACAGCTCCATGCCGCTCGGCAGCGTCACGAGGAACGAGCCGTCGGCGCTGACTCTGTACGAACTCTGAGCGTGGTCTGAAGGTCACACACACACACACACACACACACACACAACCACACACACAACCACATACGCACAAGAAGAATGCAGGAGGACAAAAGTGTGAACAATAATCAGTCGTTGTCCTTGAAAATAAATCAAAGAGACAGAAGGATGAGATCCAGCAAGACGACGTGAATGCAGAAGACATGAAGACGAGTTCTTTTGTTTTTCTTTTGTTTTGCACCGACGGTAAAAAAGTTTCCTCTCAACGACGTCGGCGCCGCACTGTATCTTTATAAACAATATAATCTATTCAACAACAACAAGACTGTGAGAAAGAATGGAAGTCGGAGAGCAAGAGAGCAATAAAAAGAGGAAGAGAGAGAGAGACGCAGTAAAGGAGGGGTGCTTGGCCTTGCATGACGGCTTTTTTCACACCTCAGAAAAGGTTTCTCAGAAATGTGTTCTTTCATTTCCACAAATAACTTACATATGTGACTTTGTCTTTTTGCCATTTCCACAAAAAACACAATTAATAAGAAAAAACAAAAATGACAATAAAAATATATTTTCGACCATAAAGTTTAATTCCAGGTCATAAAACTGTGCAGTGACTTATATTCCCTCCTCCGCTATAAAAAGCTCTTTCTGTGTATATATGTGGTTACTGTCGCCTCGGAGGCAGCAAGAGACAAGAGTTTGTGGGTGGTGGCAGGAGGTGTCTGTGTGTGTGTGTGTGTTGGTGGGGGGGGGTGCGGGGGGGGGCGTGTAACTCACACTCTCAACTCTTCCCTGGCAGCTCTGTCATGTGTGTGTGTGTGTGTGTGTGTGTGTGTTGCAGCAGCTTTCCTCTCCCTAAAGTCCTGTCATTGTGACAACTGCTGGAAAGCAATTAAAGAGACGACATGAGAGGAAACTGCTTCTCCACTCTCATTTTCTCCTCTTCTCATCTTTGCCCTCTCATCCTCCCGCGGTCATTAAAGCTTTTCACCAGGTCATATCGGATCCATATATTAATTATTTATAATTAGGGATGAATCCTTTTCCCTTACTGTCCGCCTTCTTCACACGTCTGTGTATATTGTCTACGCTCTGGTTCCCCCCCCCCCACCCCCCTTACAGCCTTTCAGCATGTGTGAGGCTATAATCTTTTCCTGCTTGTCAAGCCGTGAATACACGGCGACATTACACAACCGTGTGCCTCCACATTTATTTGTGGAGTGTGTGTGAGTGTGTGTGTGTGTGTGTGTGTGTGTGTGGGGGGGGCATGGAGAGAGGCTGCGGTGCTCTACCTTGTCTGAAGGTGTAGATGGTGTCGCTGGCCGACAGGTTGGTGCTGGTGATAAAGTTCTCCCGGGTGGACGACTCGACCTCCACCCGGGACCAGCGCTCCAGGTTGCCGTGGAAACCGCTCACTTCGCCCGTGGGGAGGGTGATGTTGGTCAAACGGCCCTCGCTGTTGTACCTTTGGAGAGTAAACACAAAGCGGATCATGTCCGAGTGCACGTGTGGACACACACACACACACACACACACACACACACACACACAAGCCAATAAACACACATGTGCAGACTCACTATCGCCTCGGTTCTCCTGTGATGCACAAACATCGGCACACAGTGACTGTCAACTGTGATTTATACGCGTAATTATCCAGCCGTGGAATTTGAGACAGAGACTCGGTCCGCGGTGAATAATTCAATCGGACGTGTGTGTGTGTGTGTGTGTGTGTGTGTGTGTGTGCGATACGTGTGCTAATACACATGTGTGTGATCAAAGAGTGACAAACACCTCCTTTAGAGCGATGGTCCTCAGCCTTTTTTTCGTGATAAACCCTCTGCAAAATATTATACCTCCTAACCAGCGGAAAGATGTAATACACAGCGCTCTGCCATCAGAGTCTGATTTAATATAGAATATATTAAAAATCAGTTGCTGAACGTACACTTACTTTTTAGAGGATTTTTGAATGGATATGCTGATTTTAAATATATTTAAAAGAAATCTCAAGTACCCCCTGAAGTGCCTCCATGTACCCCCAGGGGTACACGTACCCCCATTTGAGAACCACTGCTCACTTAATCAAAGTTTAAAACAGAAACAATATATTTTTTAAAGGTCTCCCGGGCTTTACTGCAGTGATGGCCGACCACCAGATGGCGCTCACATTTCACACCGCACACACATGAGGTCTGACTCACGTTGAAACACCTCCACGTGCACACACACACACACACACACACACACACACGCACACACAGATGAAGAGAGGAAACAGAAGAAGAATAGACGGAGATAATATGAGAGCACATTAAAAAGAGACAAAGGGATACAAATGAAACTTACTCATAAACAGTGGTCCAACTGTTCTCGTCACTCTTGGTTGCTAGGAGACCCGTGTTGCCATGGTAAGTGATGTGGGCGATGTCGTGGCCCTGGGCCGACACCTTTCTCATTGTTCCGCTGTTGCTAAGCGACAGCCAGTACACCTGTCCGCCAGGTAGCGCCAGCCAGAGCGGCACGCCGCGGGCGTCCCGCCTCACCTGCAGCCTGCGGCCGTCGCGGCTCGTCAGCGCCGACAGCTGGCCGTCCGACACGTAGGAGAAGTTGTGCAGGTAGTGGCCCGTGATCAGGTGTTTGGTGTGCATGTGGGATCCATTCTGTCACGAAACGATGACACAAGAGCCGTGAATACGCGGTGGAGCGGTCGTGTTCTCAGAGACTCGTCCTTCACCGAGCGGAAAGCACAGCGTACACATATGTGACCGTGAGCTGGGAACCCAGAGGGACCGACACAGACGCTTCTATTTTAATTCAAAATGTTTTTTCCCCGAATGATCTTTGTTCTGTTGTCGTCTGAGTTCCCCCGGTGCACCCAGAGAACATCATCACACATAGCATTATTAAATGTTCTCCGTTCAACACTCAGAGCATTAAGCTGCTACTGGCTACGAAAAGATACAGTAAAGTCAACCTGAGCCGGGAAGGATGTCGCTCCACCTTCTCTGTGCTTTGTTTATATCGTTTAAATATAAATATAAATATATATATAAATATATATATATATTTATATATATATATGGCTAGCTTACGGCCATCGCTCTGCACTCATTGGTGTTTACAGAATATATATATATATATACATATATATATATACATATATACACACTGTAACCACCAATGAGTGCAGAGCGATGGCCGTAAGCTAGCCATATATATATATATTAACAAAATATATAAATATATACATATATATATATATATATGCTTGTATATATATATAAGCATATATTTAAGCATATATATATTTGCTTCTATTTATATATATGTTCTTATATATATATATATATATATATATATATATATATATATATATATATGGCGAGTTTCCGGCCATCGCTCTGCACTCATTGGTGGTTACAGTTGATCCAGTCTCATGTCTACCAAAGAACTAGTTTCTTTACATCCCAGCGAACTCTCACATGGACCGGGTCAGTATGGTGTTCATACAAAGGTTGTTTACCTGAACTGAGAAATATAACTGAAGTATCTGGGACATTTATATTCAAACCCCCCATGATCTACAGACGACTGGGAGCTGAGGCCGTGTGTACCTGGCTGAAGAGATAAAGCTCCTGGTCCAGTGGGGAGCTGATCTCCACCAGTCCAGCCGTGCTGGGCTGAGGCTGGTTGGGGCCGACGGCTCTGATCCGGATGTTGCCCAGATCGGCGATGTACAAGGTGCCGTTGGGGGCCGCGGCCAGAGAGGAGGGGGCTTTGAGGCGGGCGTCACGGGCGTAGCCTCCGTCTCCTGACAAGAGGAACAAAAAGACCAAACTCTTTATCGGGAAGATCCCCTCGGACGCCAACGCGCCGAGGTCCAGATTACTCTTCAGACACCGAGAGACGAAACAATATGAAGATCCCCCACACAGAAAAATAATGGTTCTTAAATGGTTCTTTAAAAGGTTTTGTGGTTTTACGAAGAACTATCACCTACTGGAGAACACTTTTGGAAATGGTGCCTTAAAGAACCATGTTTTGAAGGTTCTTTGAGACACCTTTATAGGTTCTTTGAAGAACTATTTAAGGGAATGGTTCTTTCAAGGACCCTGGTTTGAAAGGTTCTTTGTGGAACCAGAAATAGTGCCTTCAAGAACACATTTTGAAGGTTCTTTAAGACACCTTTATAGGTTCTTTGAATAACTATTTAAGGAAATGGTGCCTTAAAGAACCCTTTTTAAGGTTCTTTGAGGTACCTTCATAGGTTCTTTGTTTAAGTAAATGGTTCTTTAAGAACCCTGGTTTGAAAGGTTCTTTGTGGAACCAGAAATAGTGCCTTAAAGAACCATGTTTTGAAGGTTCTTTGAGACACCTTTATAGGTTCCTTGAAGAACTATTTAAGGAAATGGTTCCTACAAGAACCCTCGATTGAAAAGTTCCTTGTGGAACCAGAAATGGTGCCTTAAGGAACCCTTTTTAAGGTTCTTTGAGACACCTTTATAGGTTCCTTGAAGAACTTTTTAAGGAAATGGTTCTTTAAAGAACCCTGGCTTGAAAGGTTCTTTCTGGAACCAACAATTTTACTTCTACGGCATCACTCGGAAGAACCATTTTCTGGAACCGAAAATGGTTCTTCAGAGTGATGCCGTAGAAGAACAATTTTCGGTTCCATGTGGCTCCTTAATATTTCTGTGTGCCCGGCGCCGCTTCAGCGTTTATCAGTTCAGCTCAGGACTTGATGTGTTGGGATGCTGCAGCTTCCCGATGGAGTCGATGCCACCGCCTCCATGTGAGCGGCCTCGGCCTATCAGAGGGCGGCGGCGGGCGACTGAATGCATTCAGGATTACAGCCCGGCTCGGTGCAGGCAGCAGGGCGCCATTTATATCTCCGACAGCATGCACATGTGTGTTTATGTGTGTGTGTGTGTTTGTGTGTTTGTGTTCACGTCGTCTTGTATTTGCGGGGTGTGTGTGTGCTCAACACACACGTGCGCCTGTTCAAAGACACTGTCGCCTCTGAAGAGAGTAATCATCTGTTAACACCAAGACGTGATTGAAAATATGCAAAGTGCAACCCGAGGAAGAGGGACGGTCGCAGCCCATTGGCTCGTGGCGTGGGAGAGACACTTCCTCCCCATTTTGGAATAGGAAAGAGGCAGTTTTTTTTATGAGCAGAATTAAATGATAAAATCACATCCTCCGACACTTACAGTGAAAAGAAAAGGACCTAACTGTCAAAAGGAAACCGGCTGTTTTGTTTGGTCCTTTCCTCCATTTATTACATTTCAGGAGCTCCTCATGATCCGCCGTTAAAACCAGAGACCGAGCTTTTCTTTTTCTTTCAGCGGCTGTGATTTGAATAGATTTGAAAGGTTTCTCTGGTTCCTGCAGAAATTTAGCTGGAGGTTTTTACCAAGGAGGATTCTCCTCATGAATATAAATTCACCCTAGCCCACATACACACACACACAACACACATACACATATACACACTCATACAGTTTTATTTTTGTGAGTAATTCACGCCTATGTCCTCACTTTATTTAGCTTCTACTCAGAGTCCTAAATTAATAATGACATGTCACGCATAAGTATGTCAGTGTCATCAGTACACACACAGACACACACACACACACACATATGTTCACAATTTCAAATTACCTACTTTTCCATTGTGACAATATAGATAGTCATTTATTTCCCGTATATATTGTCGTCAGTTACAGAAAACATCATAAGCAAAATATTGCGAAGGCTGAGCCTCCTCATGAATATAAATGCATCCCAGCCCACATACACACACACTAGACACACACACACATATACGGTTTTATTTTTGTGAGTAATTCACGCCTGTGTCCTCACTTTATTTGGCTTCTACTCAGAGTCCTAAATTAATAAAGATATGACACTCATAAGTACGTCAGTGTCTTCAGTACACACACACACACACATGCATACACACATACACATACACATGCACGTACACACACACATGCACGCGCACATGCATGCACACACACGCACATGCATGCACGCACACACACACAGATGGAAACACGCACACACACACATACACACAGACGCATACACATACGCACACACACACATACACACACACGCACACACGCACACACACACGCACATGTTCACAAATTGAAATTGCCGTTACTTACTTTTCCATGGTGACAGTATAGTTATTTATTTCCCGTATATATTGTCGTCAGTTACAGAAAACATCATTAGCCAAAACAGCCGTTCTTATGATATTAAAATTCCATGTGGAATAAATTATTTAGACTCATTCAAGTGGAGAAGAAAACAGTGGAGGAGGAAAAAAAAGTTCCTCTCAAGATGTGGCGATACAATCTGCGGCCGGCGGGAACACACAGGAGGTGAGATGGAATCAGCCGAAATCAAGACACACGGACCACTTCCATTAATTGAAGTCACGTCAAAGCTTTGAAAGAGTTCTGGTTCTCTGAAGCGGGCCAAGTCAGGTACCATCTGATACCGCTCTGTAAGTGCAGTTACATTGTAGTACTGAAATCCTGTTCAGACATAATCTAGTGCTTTCACATGACTGTGTGTGTGTGTGTGTGTGTGTGTGTGTGTGTGTGTGTGTGTGTGTGACCCACCGGAGAAGCAGTCACAGTTGGGGTCTATCTTGCAGTCGCAGTCCGTGGGCGCTCCAGAGATCACCGATATCTCCCCGTTGGTCGACACCTGTTCAAAAAACACAATGTTCAATCATTTTTGTTTTCCTCTCATCTCTCTGACAAACAACCTGACGGCGTTACAGGAAAAAAATAATAAGAATACCATCAGATGGGAATACAGATTAATGATGTGAAAAGGATAATGGCTGAATTTGGATGCCTTTGTCTGACAATGATATCTCAGGTGAATTATATTTTCTTTCTTTTTTATCATAAAAACTAAATAATTACGAATCTTCGGTGGATATATGGGGCTTTAGTGACAGATTGATGAATGTTTGTACCTCTCGAGACAAATTAAACTGGTTGTCCTGGTGGAGACGTTGCTATAAATGAGGGTGAAAACTGCAACACCAACAGTTTGATGTTGATGCATCTTGGAGGGCTAATGTAGTTTTAACTGGTCCGAGGAGAATTATTTGGCTTATTCGCTTTCTTTTGCGTAGAGACGAGACCTCTAATGTTTAGTAATTTACACGTAATATCTAGAAAACATATTTAAAGGGTCTATGAGGACAAATGGAACATCATATTTGTTGTGTAATCACCTGAAACTAAGAACCGTTACGTCTTCGTTAGCTGAAGAAGGAGCCCTCCATAGGGAGCTCTTAACGGTGTCCGCCACTCCACTTATCATGCGCAATATGTGACATATTACTACTATCTACCTGTATAGTGTTTTCTTTATACTTTGTCTTTATTATTATTGTTATTTCTAAACTGAACTAGATTTCCAATGTCTCTGGACTCTTGGTCTAGGGACACAAATGGTAAATAAAACCTTGAAACTTGAAATTTGAAGCTTGATATTGGACCGCAGTGTTCCTACGGTAGTCCAGAATGGACAAACCAGACACGGGGCTCTGGAGAGAACCTTTTGTTGTTGTTGTTTTGGTCACTGAAGGTCACAGTAGTTCTCGACTTGGAAGCGATGGTCAAACTGCAGTACCGCCGGCCGCCACTTAATTTAAAGCTCCCTAAGCGTTATCGTGGGAAGCGGAGGGGTATTCAGTTGGTTTAATCTTCATTCTACACACTGCGCCTTAAACATAAGGATTACCGACTGAGAATAAACTACTTTCGGAAATTATGTAATTAATTAATATAGATAAATTAATTTGCATATAGAGTCTGCTGCTTCTGTTTCTGCCTGTCGATAAAGTCATGAAACACATGGAATGACAGAATAAACCCCTTTATAAGACAAGAAGGGGTCTACGAGGACCACAGCTGGTAAGGTGAAGGTTAATCCTTGTGTGTCAACCAGTTGTAACTTGTTTAATTAGGGAACTTTAGAGCGGCAGGTTGTGTCACGGCTAGCTGTCACTCTCCGGTCTTTGTGCTAAGCTAACTGCTAGTACGGTAGCCTTATTTTTGTAGTTCGTAGTTTTGATCCGCTCATCTGAGGCTCAACATGAAAAGCAGAAAAGCCAATTAGTGTAGAACCCAACATGTTGAACGATTACTTTAAAGATGTAAGATCTCAGCCTGGGTTATCCAGAGAGGGAAATCAATCCCAACTGAGGCAAAACTTCTGCACTTTAAGCCCCAACTTCAGACTAAAAGCAGTTCATCCACTTGTTCTCTGACACGAGCGTCCTCCAGTCGTCCTAATCAGTTCCGAGCTCCCAGCAGGAGGACCTCTTTCTATATATATAATGTATATATATATATATACATTATATATATGGTCAAATATAGAAAGAAGAGCTTTTGATATACAAAATAAGGATCATCTTCTTCTTTTAAAGTCTTGTGACTCGTATTGGATCAAAATGCTCCAACTTGAACAAAATCTGCCCGTTTCACTGAAGACAATTTTCACTTAATTAAAAACAAACAAGCATCGCCTCAACGGTGCTAATTCGGGATGCTATGATTGCGACCCGACTGCACCTCAAAGCTCTCCAATATCATGCAGATTCAATCACGTTAACCACATACCGGTTATGGATGCCGGGTCCTTGATATTATGACGAAGTTCAACAGGGCTTATTGCGCTGAATGAAAAAGTAAGATTCTTGTGGCTTATGAGTAAAAGTCATTTCGGATGAAAAGTAAAGGTTGATGTGCGTGTGATTAAAAAAAAGAAAATTCTGAAATATCTCGTCAGTCTGTGCCTGTCTCAGCTTAGTTTGTCTCACAGGTGACACACACACACACACACACACACACACACCCCACACACAGTCATCTGTGTTTCATTTAGTTTCCACCTGCATCAAAACTGTATCTGCACATCAGGGTCTGGAACGTGTTGATTCCAACGCATCGTCATTAGTTTTGTTTTCACAACTCATTGTCATTAAGAGGTTCCACTCGCTCTCTACAGGAGAACGTCTTCTGGGAGCGTGAGAAGGAAGCTTCAGAAATAACTCCTATTTTGAGGAGGGTTTTTTTCTGTGTGAATGGTCCTGAGTGACAAGTATACTTCCAAAAAAAAGACATACTTGACTGCGCTATCTCACATGGCTGGCCAGACTCCATCAAAAGAAAGTATCTGAGGCTTTTTTTGGTTCCGGCCTGCCTCCACATGGACTCAGTGTCGGGCTGCTGACCACAAAGGGAATATTGATTGAGTCCAACGGGCAATATATGTGTTGTTGCCGGAGCCCGAATGGGGCTGTGACTGCACGCTGCTCGTTAATGGAGCTGATGGAACACAAAAGTCAAACATTTTCTTTCTTTAAGCGGAAAAAAAAGACTTTGGGAAATTATTATTGAATCAGATTTTTTTATGTCAATGTGTAAGTTTCTTGCTGCACGGCATCCGTTACCGTAGCAACAACCCAACATTAGTTATGCAACGTGGCTTTAAGGATGCCATATACCAGTAGTGGGTTTAAGGGTGTCATATACCAGTGGAGGCTTTAAGGGTGTCATATGCCAGTAGTGGGTTTAAGGGTGTCATATGCCAGTAGGAGCTTTAAGGGTGTCATATGCCAGGAGGAGCTTTAAGGGTGTCATATGCCAGTAGTGGGTTTAAGGGTGTCATATGCCAGTAGTGGGTTTAAGGGTGTCATATGCCAGTAGGAGCTTTAAGGGTGTCATATGCCAGTAGGAGCTTTAAGGGTGTCATATGCCAGTAGTGGCTTTAAGGGTGTCATATGCCAGTAGTAGCTTTAAGGGTGTCATATGCCAGTAGTGGCTTTAAGGGTGTCATATGCCAGTAGTGGCTTTAAGGGTGTCATATGCCAGTAGTGGCTTTAAGGGTGTCATATGCCAGTAGTGGCTTTAAGGGTGTCATATGCCAGTAGTGGCTTTGGCGTCATATGCCAGTAGTGGCTTTAAGGGTGTCATATGCCAGTAGTGGCTTTAAGGGTGTCATATGCCAGTAGTGGCTTTAAGGGTGTCATATGCCAGTAGTAGCTTTAAGGGTGTCATATGCCAGTAGTAGCTTTAAGGGTGTCATATGCCAGTAGTGGCTTTAAGGGTGTCATATGCCAGTAGTGGCTTTAAGGGTGTCATATGCCAGTCGGAGCTTTAAGGGTGTCATATGCCAGTAGGAGCTTTAAGGGTGTCATATGCCAGTAGGAGCTTTAAGGGTGTCATATGCCAGTAGGAGCTTTAAGGGTGTCATATGCCAGTAGGAGCTTTAAGGGTGTCATATGCCAGTAGGAGCTTTAAGGGTGTCATATGTCAGTAGGAGCTTTAAGGGTGTCATATGTCAGTGGTAGCTTTAAGGGTGTCATATGCCAGTAGGAGCTTTAAGGGTGTCATATGTCAGTGGTAGCTTTAAGGGTGTCATATGCCAGTAGGAGCTTTAAGGGTGTCATATGCCAGTAGTAGCTTTAAGGGTGTCATATGCCAGTAGGAGCTTTAAGGGTGTCATATGTCAGTGGTAGCTTTAAGGGTGTCATATGCCAGTAGGAGCTTTAAGGGTGTCACATGTCAGTAGTGGCTTTAAGGGTGTCATATGCCAGTAGGAGCTTTAAGGGTGTCATATGCCAGTAGGAGCTTTAAGGGTGTCATATGCCAGTAGGAGCTTTAAGGGTGTCATATGTCAGTGGTAGCTTTAAGGGTGTCATATGCCAGTAGGAGCTTTAAGGGTGTCATATGTCAGTGGTAGCTTTAAGGGTGTCATATGCCAGTAGGAGCTTTAAGGGTGTCACATGTCAGTAGTGGCTTTAAGGGTGTCATATGCCAGTAGGAGCTTTAAGGGTGTCACATGCCAGTAGTGGCTTTAAGGGTGTCATATGCCAGTCGGAGCTTTAAGGGTGTCATATGCCAGTAGGAGCTTTAAGGGTGTCATATGTCAGTGGTAGCTTTAAGGGTGTCAAATGCCAAAGTTGTTTGTAAATATCAGTGAAAAAGGGACCCTGGTGGATGGTATCAGTCACTGATTCTACATCCATCATCGGTCGCTGCCTTCAAAGCCGAATCGGAGATGAAAGGAACAATGCATGTTGGTTTGTCGACCTGCTGGATGCGGTTGATGCGCCTCTCGTCGGTCTCGGCGATGTACAGCGTGCCCATGTGGGACAGGGCGATGGCCTTGGCGGCCTCCAGGGTGGTGCGCACCGCCGCCCACCTCACCAGGTGGTGGTCGATGCCTGGGACCTGGCAGTGGATGGGGCGGCCCGCCACGATGCGCACCTGGTTGTTTTCTGAAACCTGGTATGGAAGAAAAAAAAAAGACCATCTATGAAGTATAAAAGAAACAGGAAGTACATAATTACAAGGGAAGTGGAATCGGCTCCATTGTGACACAGACTTAGACAGTAAACTCTGGTGCTGCGTAGCGATGGAAGTGTTTGGGTGAGAAAAGAAATACCAGAGTCAAAAAAAAGAAGTGTTGATTGCATGCTTTTCTTTTTCTGTTTTAAAAAATCAAGGTGTTTTTATTCTCTCCTTTCTTTCCTTAGCCTCACTCGCTCTAAATGAGCCTTAATTAAGAGACATCACTGCAGAGAATTTGTGAAATATATCACTCTTTATTCCTCGGCTGTACACAGTGTCACTCTTTAATAACAGTATAGGCTTAGGAGAGAGGTTTTTTCGACGTGTTTGGTGTGTATGTGTGTGTGTGTGTGTGTGCGTTCAGGAATGTCTCTCCACCTGCAACACAATGTTGTTGTCCAGGATGTAGAGGGAGTCGTCCAGCGGGTTGATGGCCAGGTCTGTCGGCCACTCCAAGCGCACCTGCGGAATGACCCAGAACGTACTTTACAGAAACTGTACTTCTATAAAAAAAAAAGTAAAAACACACGAGAGTCAGTGATACAAATAATAGCTCTGTAATAACACAGTATTAAGCACCCCCCCCCCCCCTCATGCAAAAGGTCACCTGTGGGCAGGGAGCCTTCCCCGTGTTTATTCAAGACTCGCCTCGGCGCCGTCGCAAATGTCAGCCAATAACCCGCGAGCGGCGCTGGGCTCAAATAGCATACCCAGCTCCACACCAACGCACAGCGACGCACAGCTGGCCACATCGCGGTTCCTCTCTCTCTCTCTCCTCTCTCTCTCTCTCTCTCTCTCTCTCACAAAGACTCAAACTGTGAGCTGCGGAGACGACGCGCCGTGATGGATGACTCCCGAGGACGGATTGGTAAATAAATGGATCATGTTTAAATTGCCACTGACACGTCCAATTATAGGCACTGTCAAATGAGAGGGAAGAGGGTTCACTCTGGAATCCCATTTTAAGGAGGTAGAGAGAGAGAGAGAGAGAGAGATTCATCAAGCGGGAATCACTCCGAAGAAGACACGCATCACAACTCTCGCGCTCGTGATATTGAACTTTGTGCAGCGATGGCAGGACATCAGGACATAAGTTCTTCGACAAGTTCGGTCGAGCTGTTCCTGCTCAATTATAGTCAAACTGAAACTAAAATGAAAACTAAAAAGGTCTCAAACTCAAGAAAAGGAATATACAATATATATATATATATATATATATATATATATATATATACATACAGGATATATTTCTGTTCTCTCTGTTATTGATTGTAAATTACATTTCGCGTGTAGTTAACTTACGTTGATGGCCGTTCTCTATTATTCTCTGTGATCTTGGATCGACATTATTTCGGGGATACGAGTGTATATGAAAGACAAAGATGTTCCCAGCTAACGTGAGTTAGCCGCCCCTGAGTGTGCAGGAGCATGAGTGTATATGAAAGACAAAGATGTTCCCAGCTAACGTGAGTTAGCCGCCCCTGAGAGTGCAGGAGCATTAGTGTATATGAAAGACAAAGATGTTCCCAGCTAACGTGAGTTAGCCGCCCCTGAGAGTGCAGGAGCATGAGTGTTTATGAAAGACAAAGATGTTCCCAGCTAACGTTAGTTAGCCGCCCCTGTGTGCACAAGAGTGTGCCGGAGCGTCTGGTGCCTCAGCGGGTGTTGAAAGAACACAAGTAGCGTCTGAAATAATTGAGCTATTGTTAGAAAGAGGGCAAAATAACTTCCATTGTTTCAGATGCACAAGCTGCAGCATCCTCACGGGTTACATTTCCGTATGCACGGGAAGCGAGAGGTCAACATCTCGGCTGTTCTCTTTTGCATGAATCCAGAGCGCGGCGACGTTTGCCTCGCCGTGCGGAGGCTTCCATCAACGCCGACGCCACATCGGAGTCGCGGCGGTTTGTCGGAACAAACACGGACGAGAGGACGAGCGCGCCGCAGAGACCGAGAGCTAACGCGAGTGAAGGCGACACGGGGTCCCTTTAAAAGACACGTAAGAGTACCCTGGGAATTCACCCTGGCTGAACACGCATATTCACACACACACACACACACGCGTGTGGGCAGAGATCCCTCCACAGAGCCGGCAGTTCATCAATAATTCAGCCTCTGCTCTAATAGGCCTGATATAAGTCGGCAGTGTGATCTGAGGGCTGGCTGATCAAATCTGTGCGGTAGCTGTCTTTGGTCTTTGCTTCACTTACTATCTCAGTCTCCCGCTTGCACACACACACACACACACACACACACACACACACCCACACCCACACACACACACACACACACACACACACACACACACACACACACACACACACACACACACACACACACACACACAAGGAACAAACCCTCAAACAACTTCAAGGAGACAGAAAGGCTTTCTGTGGAGGAGGTCGGGGCAATTTAGATTTAAAAAACAATCACTGACTGCAAGAGATCCACAAACTTATTATTTTGGCGTATATTTCACTTATTGACACAAACTGGCTCATATTTCTACGTTCTAAGTCTTATATTTCTAAGTCTGTCTTATATTCATACGGCCTATGTATTATATTTCCATGTTAAATGTCTTATATTTCTACGTTTTATGTCTCATATTTCTACGTTTCCATGTCTTATATTTCTTCGTTCTATGTCATATATTTTATTCGACTGTCTTATATATCTACGTTCTATGTCTTATATTTCTACGTTCTACTGTTTTATATTTCTATGTTTCATGTCTTATACTTCTACATTCTATTGTCTAATATGTCTATGTTCTATGTCTTATATTTCTACTGTCTTATACTTCTCTGTTCTATGTCTTATATTTCTACATTTCATGTCTTATACTTCTACGTTCTATGTCTTATATTTCTACTTTCTACTGTCTTATATTTCTACTGTCTTATACTTCTATGTTCTGTCTTATATTTCTTCTGTCTTATACTTCTATGTTCTATGTCTTATATTTCTACATTTCACGACTTATACTTCTACGTTCTATGTCTTGTATTTCTACATTTCATGTCTTATATTTCTGCGTTATATATCTTGAATTTCTACGTTTCACGTCCTATACTTCTATGTTCTATGTCTTATATTTCTACGTTCTATGACTTATATTTCTACGTTCTATGTCTTGTATTTCTACGTTCCATGTCTTATATTTCTACGTTCTATGTCTTATATTTCTAAATAAACTACCCAGGTGTCTGTGGTTGCTGCTCTGTGTTCTCGGCTCACCTGGCTGATGTCCATGCGTGCGTCGCAGCTCAGCGGCTGCGTCGCCATCAGTCCGTTTGAGCCAATCACGGTGGAGAGCAGACCCCTCTCGTTAATCTTCTGGATGGTGGTGCCGTCGACGAAGTAGACCACGCCCCTCTTATCCACCGCAATACCTGTGCGGGAGAGAGAGAGAGAGAGAGGTAGAGTGAGCTTCTTGAAGAAGACACATTCAGTGCGTTTACATGATGGTACAATTCTAATCTTGCTTTAGTCGGACTATGCTATCTTTTGGGGGATCTGCTATTATCCCAATATACATGGCAGTGAGTAATTCGAATCATTGGCCGAAAGCATGTCATATCTGATACGATAGGTGGCGCTGTTTTCATTACAACTCGTGGTGATACAACCATTTCCGCTTGACCTCTTCACCACCACCAACAACAACCAACAACAACAACATCAACATTTCGAGAAAGATGGCGAACAGAGAGCAAGGCGAAGCTACATCCCTCTACTATTCTTGCATGATGTTAATAGTGACATTATCGTCTCTTTCGACTCTTTCGACTTCCGGGTCACGACATGGGAGGGAGGGGGGAGGAGGGCGGCGGGATCTCAAGCATGCGCAAAGACGCAAAGTCCAGTTCCTAATCCAATTCACCGTTACATGCCGCGATAGTCGAACTATCAACCGGATCGGATCGAGTTATCCAGGGGTGTTCATCGGATCGTAGTCGGACCGCACATAGTCGAACAAAGATGTTTACGTGAAACGGATAATTCGATTTCAGTCCGACTAAGCCAGTTATTCGAATGCATGTAAACACGGTCAGTATTAGTGTTGAGAGAACAAAAGGAGGGGAAAAGGGAAGAAAAAAAACGTGAAAGACGAGCACAAGAGAAGAGAGGAGGTGGAGAGTGAGTGAGTAAAGGCAGAGGAGTAGAGTGGAGGGAGAGAGGAGTGGGATGTGGAGAGGCATCCGACTCAGTTAAGACATTCAGCTCAGCATGCGGCCGTCTTATCAAAGGCACTGCGCCACAGAAATGTAATTATATTTCCATTCCGGAGCTCACTAAAGGGATTAGAACAATGCAACCGGAGGAAGAAGTTATTTGTCACACTAGATGTGCGCAGGGTGCCGCAGTGAACTTTTGACACTTCGTGCACGTGTGCAATGCGGAATGTGCGTCGGCGAAATCGGAAGAAAGGAACGCGCGAGCACTCGAAGATGTGAAGATGTGGAGCGCAATCAGGGGAGGACTTTTACATATTTTTTAAGGGGCAGTTTTTTGCCCCACTGACTGAAATCCAGGGGCATTTAAAAAGAGAATTGGGGGCACTTTTTGAAACTTGTGAAATAACATGTAATCTTTGTTCATAAATAAGAAATATACTTATTTAGGCTTACAGTATATGAGCGAGTGTCATAAAAATGGCAATAATAAGACTATTATGCAGTAGTCCACAGATTCAAAGTGAAACAGAAAAAATAAATCAGACAATCATATTCAATGTTATTCTTATTTATTTGTGGTTATTTATTCATTAATTTTTATAACAACTATTAAAAATTATAACTTATTTCTTTGTTTTTTAGAATGAAAAAACATATTTATTGATTTTTTGTGTGTGTACCTACCTAGTACAGGAAATACAGATCGGACACACACAACAAAGAACAATTAAATTATCAGAATTATGAGAAGAAATTCTGGGGGTATTTTTCTGCCCCTCTCCTAGTGACACCAGGGGCAACATTATATTTCTTAGGGTCCGTTTTGCCCTTTGACCTCGTGTATTTCTGACGCTGAGCGTAGCGTAAAATTGAACTCTCCTTGCAGCGGAGCTCTGCGGTAGACATCGAGGGAAGAGGGGGAGTAGGGGGGGGGGGGAGAGAGAGAGAGGTACGTTCCAGGTATTAAGGTCAGGGCAGACTATGAATCATCTGTTATGGATGAGGAGCGACCTTCACCCCCCCCCCCCCCCCCGTCTCATCTCCATTCAGAGAATATCCCTCCGACTCAACTCCTCGACGGCGTAATCTCCCGCGACTCGACCCTCACCTCTCACGCCGTATGGCGCCAATTCCCCCCGTTGATTGCTTTCACTTAGCATCGGCGGCAATAAGCCATAATTCAATATTTCCACCTGCCATCCCCCCCATGAACGCGGGTCACCGGTGTGCCATTTAAAAATGCATTGTGTTTACGGATTCTCATTAAGTTTATAGATATATCCCTTTATCTCGAGTGTGCCTCAAAGGATAATGGAGACAAAGCCTTCTTATATATAACCTCAATAGATTAAATCTAAATGGTGCAATACAATACGCAACAATAAAAAACAATATGCCCAGTGGGATTGTAAAAAGATATATCTATAAAAAATAGGTATTTCCAATTTATCCTTCTATTATTCTCACTATCATTCCATTACGTGTATATTGGGAGAGCAACTTTCTTCTTCTTTATTGCTCTGGCTCTCTGGTCTCTGGCTCCTTTTTACAACTAACGATTATTTTAATAATCGATTAATCTGTTGATTATTTTTTGGGATTAATCGATGAATCTGATGGAGAATAAAACAACATTAATTTTCAACACTTTATTCAAAATCAGAACTGACAACGCTTTAATCGGCCGGCTATTTGTGGTTTAATTGCATCAGTGAGGGGGCGGGGCTTATAGGGGGCGGGGCTTATCTCTGTTGCTTCGCTTCGTGGAAACAGTTATCATTTCCGCCACGGAAGAAATAGCCACTATTTCTACGTTATGCTTGTGGACATCCCACAAACGTCGTATCATCTAACACCCTCGTGTTTGGGTTCATCACATTAATATCATATATTTATTTATTTATATATATACATATATATATGTATATATATATATATATCACACAGCTCGGTCTATGTCTCAATGACTGCCGCTTTTTTACCGAATACCGCATCCTTCTGTGTGTGTGTGTGTGTGTGTGTGTGTGTGTAAACAGGTTGATGAGAGCTGTGAGGATGAACTGAAACATTTTAAGCCAAACAATGCGCTGGATGAAAGATGCTGAAACACACCAGAGGACCCGAGGGGCTGAACGGGGGTTGGTGATTCCCTGAGAGGTCACCGCTAGGTGTGACCCATGAGCCGCTGGGTCTTTGTTAAAAAAATATAAATTAGTGAGGCTTGAGAACATCGGAAAAATAGTTTGGGAAATTTCCCTTCAGAATTTCCCCGTAGCACAGGGCGATTATCATTTAATTATAATTTTAACTTTAATTACTATTTTTGTTGAAGCAACAGAGGAAAGAGACAATCGGAGGAGCTCGACCCGTTTGGTGAGGAGTTTTATGGAAAAGAGAAACTGACACACACACACACACACACACACATACACACACACACACACACACACACAAACCACATATGTTCACAAATTAAACTTATCATCACTTACTTAAGGAAGGAAGGAAGGAAGGAGGAAAGGAGGAAGGAAGGGAGGAAGGAAGGAGGAAGGTAGGGTGAAAAGAGACAGGAGGGAGGGGAGGAAGGAAGAAAGGAAGGGGGAAAGAATGAAGGAAGGAAGGGGGAAGGAGAAAGTAAAGAATACAAAAGACAGGAAGGAGGGGAGGAAGAAAGGAAATGAAGGAAGGAGGAAAAGACACAGGAGGGAAGGGAGGAAGGAAGGAAGGAAAGGAAGGAAGAAAAGAGGCAGGAGAGGGGAGGAAGGAAGAAAGGAAGGAAGGGGGAAGGAGGAAGGAAAGAATACAAAAGAGACAGGAGGGAGTGGAGGAAGGAAGGAAGAAAAGAGACAGGAGGGAGGAGAGGAAGGAAAGTAAGGAAGGAAGAAAAGAGACAAGAGGGAGTGGAGGAAGGAAGGAAGAAAAGAGACAGGAGGGAGGAGAGGAAGAAAGGAAAGTAAGAAAGGAAGAAAAGAGACAAGAGGGAGGGGAGGAAGGAAGAAAGGAAGGAATGGGGAAGGAGGAAGGAAAGAATACAAAAGAGACAGGATGGAGTGGAGGAAGGAAGGAAGAAAAGAAACAGGAGGGAGGAGAGGAAGAAAGGAAAGTAAGAAAGGAAGAAAAGAGACAAGAGGGAGGGGAGGAAGGAAGAAAGGAAGGAATGGGGAAGGAGGAAGGAAAGAATACAAAAGAGACAGGAGGGAGTGGAGGAAGGAAGGAAGAAAAGAAACAGGAGGGAGGAGAGGAAGAAAAGGAAGGAAGAAAAGAGACAAGAGGGAGGAGAGGAAGAAAGGAAAGTAAGAAAGGAAGAAAAGAGACAAGAGGGAGGGGAGGAAGGAAGGAAGGAAGGAGGAAGGAAGGAAGGAGGAAGGAAGGAAGCCCTCCTCGATGATGGACTCTGAGGCGATGCTCTTCTCTCACTCCCCGAGCCTCGGATACAAACGGCCACCGCCCTTTCCCCCGGGCGCCACTGAGGCCTCGTCCTCCCGGACACACAAAAGCTTTCTTTACACATAGATTTCATTCACCTTGATGCACACACACACACACACACACACACACACACACACACACACACACACACACACACACACACACACACACACACACACACACACACACACACGCCGTCCTCAAACGGAGAGCAACCCTGGACCGACCCCGGCGAGTCATAAATCGTGCAGAGTGGAGGCGGGGCAGAGGGGAGGGGGGAGGGGCCAGGGGTCAGCGTGTTTCCTCCAGAGGCCAGAAGGTGAACTGCAGCGCTGTCCCTCCTGGCCCCCTTCATCATCCCTGTGACACAGACAGATTGCACCGCCCACATGGCCTCGCCCCCCCCCCCACCCCCTCTTCCCCTCTTCTAGCTTCACCCTCGCTCTCCGTCCTCCCTAACTTGATCTTCCTTTTCCCTCCCCCTGTTTTTTTGGGTATTTTTCTCCTCCGTTGTCCTCTGCTTTTGTTGTTTTCGCTCCCTCCATCGTGCCCTGCATCACATAAGTGCTAATCAAATCAGGGGCCCCTGACCCTTAAATAATGTCCGGGCTCTGTTTCCCACTGTTCAGCCTGCTCTTTATTTCATCCCCTCGTTCCTCGCCGCCTTTCCATTCCTCGCCCTGTCACCTGGCATTACGCCGGAGTGACGTCTCAACCCTCGCCGCCGGGCTCAGCCCACTTAGATCTCAAAGTTGGCACCGTCTCCCCGCTCTAACGCTTCGGATCCCCACAACTTTTCATTTCACTTTTCCATCCATCCATCCATCCCTCCCTCCCTCCCTCCCTCCCTCATAGCACCCCCCCGAACCTGTCCCTGATCTTAGAGCTCATCAATCCTGCACAAGGACATGACGAGGCATCCAGGACTCTCTCTAAATACTGATTTCTGTTCCCCGGATATTACGCTTTATCCTTGTCTCCTCGTCTCCTTTGGTTCTATTGACTTCCATCTTAAAAATTGCTTTTTTCCCCTTCTTTTATTTTTATTTTTATAACACACGAGTGGAGAGACGTAGACATACACACAAATGGGAGGAAGGAAGGAAGGAAAAGAGACAGGAGGGAGCGGAGGAAGGAAGGTGGTAGGAAGAAGGAAGGAAGAACGGAAGCAAGGAAGGAAGAAAGGAAGGAGGATGGAAGTAAGGAGGAAGGTATACAAAGTAAGGAAGAAAAAGACAGGGAGGGGATGAAGGAAGGAAATTAAGGAAATAAGGGGGTAGGAAGGAAGGAAGGAAGGAAGAAAAAGAGAAAGGAGGGGGGAGGAAGGAAGGAAAGGATGGAAGAAAAGGAGACAGGAGGGGGGGAAGGTTGGAAGGAAATAAGGAAGAAAGAAAGGAGGAAGAAAATAAGGAAGGAGGAAGTAAGGTAGGAAGGAAGAAAAAGAGACAGGGGGGGGGGTTGGAAGGAAATAAGGAGGAAGGAAGGAAGGGAGAAAAAGGAAGGAAGAAAGGATAAAAAAGAGACAGGAGGGAGGGGAGAAAGGAAGGAAGGGGGAAGAAAGGAAGGAGGATGGAAGTAAGGAGGAAGGTATACAAAGTAAGGAAGAAAAAGACAGGGAGGGGATGAAGGAAGGAAATTAAGGAAATAAGGGGGTAGGAAGGAAGGAAAGGATGGAAGAAAAGGAGACAGGAGGGGGGAAGGTTGGAAGGAAATAAGGAAGAAGGAAGGAAGAGAGAAGGAGGAAGAAAGAAAGGAGGAAGAAAATAAGGAAGGAGGAAGTAAGGTAGGAAGGAAGAAAAAGAGACAAGGGGGGGGGGTTGGAAGGAAATAAGGAGGAAGGAAGGAAGGGAGAAAAAGGAAGGAAGAAAGGAGGAAGAAAGTAAGGAAGGAAGGAAGGATGAAAAAGAGACAGGAGGGAGGGGAGAAAGGAAGGAAGGAAGGGGGAAGGAGGAAGGATTCATCCCCCCCCCCCTGCACGTCTTATGTTTGTTCACATGGCGTCTGAGCGGCCGTCGATCCGTCATCAACAAACCAACACGGCCAACGTATTCATCCTCACACGAGCGGCGACAATGAAAAACGATTCGCTACTACGGACTCGGGAATGTTGGGGGAAAAAAGAAGAATAAAAGAGGATTTACGGCGGTCGACGTGTCGCTCGAGACTATTTTTGACACGCTTATTGAAAAAAAAAAGCCTCCAATTATAGTCCACGTCCTCTTTGTCAGCGGCTGGATTTCCTGCTGCTTTTGGGTAAGGCCGTCTCCGCTGCTTCTGGGTAATTTAATCCCCGCCCCCCCCCGATAGGTGGAACCTTGTCGCTCCCGATACTCGTTTTTTAGAACTTGGCCGACGCCCCGCGGAGGAATAATTGTGATAAATCTCAAGCGGAGAGCTGGAAGCTGGAGCTGGATGTTATCGTCAAGAGAAAGAGTGAACGAGCCGAGAGGTCGGGTTGACCTCGGTGGAGGGGAGGATGATGAAGTGACGCCCAGGGAGAACACAAAGAGGAGGAGACAGACGGCAGTGGAAGAGGAGACAAGGAGACAAAAAGGGACACGAGGAGTAATTGCTACAATTACGCATCGCAGGCCCGTCGCTCTCCATCGGGCGCTCCGTCCTCCTCAAAGGAGGAGCGGTTATGAAAAGCCTCCCGTGGCATTTCATCTCATTCATGCCCGGGAGATGAGAGGGAGAATGAGTGTTGATTACAGCTGTGTGAAGAGGAGGAGGAGGAGGAGGAGGAGGAGCAGAAAGCAGAGGTGAGTAACGAGACTAATTATGACAAAAGTTGTAGATTATGTTCCTTATTGCGCAATCACAGTCGACCGCCTGGTAACATCAGGACGTGGTGTGTGTGTCTAAGTGTGTGTGTGTCTGTGTGTGTGTGTCTAAGTGTGTGTGTGCGTGTGTCTGTGTATGTGTGTCTGTCTGTGTGTGGGCCTGTGTGTCTGTGTGTGCGTGTGTGTGTCTGCGTGTGTGTGACCATGTGTGTTCGTGTGTGTGTCTGTCTGTGTGTCTGCCTGTGTGTGTGTGTGCATCTGTGTGTGTGTGCATGTGTGTGTCTGTGTTTGTGTGCCTGTGTGTCTGTCTGTGTTTGTGTGTGTCTGTGTGTGTATCTGTCTGTATGTATCAGTGTCTGTGTGTTTCTGTGTGTGTTTGTGTGTGTGTCTGTCTGTGTGTGTGTGCATCTGTGTGTGTGTGCATGTGTGTGTCTGTGTTTGTGTGCCTGTGTCTGTCTGTGTTTGTGTGTGTCTGTGTGTGTATCTGTCTGTGTGTATCAGTGTCTGTGTGTATGTGTGTCTGTGTGCATGTGTGTGTCTGTGTTTGTGTGCCTGTGTGTCTGTGTGTGTATCTGTCTGTGTGTATCAGTGTCTGTGTGTATCTCTGTGTGTGTGTGTGTGTATCTGTGTGTCTGTGTGTGTGTATCTGTGTGTGTATCTGTGTGTGTGTGTGTCTGTGTGTGTGTCTGTGTGTCTGTGTGTGTGTGTGTGTATCAGTGTCTGTGTGTATCTCTGTGTGTGTGTGTGTCTGTGTGTGTATCAGTGTCTGTGTGTATCTCTGTGTGTGTGTGTATCTGTGTGTCTGTGTGTGTGTCTGTGTGTGTGTATCAGTGTCTGTGTATCTCTGTGTGTGTGTATCTGTGTGTCTGTGTGTGTGTCTGTGTGTATCTCTGTGTGTGTGTGTGTGTGTGTGTCTGTGTGTGTATCTGTCTGTGTGTATCAGTGTCTGTGTGTATCTCTGTGTTTGTGTGTTTGTGTGTGTGTGTGTGTGCTACCACCTGAGACACCAACAGAGGCGTCAGCCTGCTGTGTTTCCTCTACAGAACTCTCAACCTTCACACGGTGACAGCGGAGCGTCCTCAGTGGATCAAAGCGGGAGGAACGGTGTGAAGAAACAAACACGTCAACGACAACGTCTGTCAGCCGGAGGAACAACAAACAACAACCAGGAAGTGCAACACACACACAACGTCTGCAAAGGAAACGTAAAGGATCTATAGAAAGAGCTTAACGTGGCGTGTGTGGAAGTTTCATTCATATTTGAAAAGCTTCAGACAGCCAGACACACACACACACACACACACACACACACACACACACACACACACACACACACACACACACACACACACACACACACACACACACACACACACACACACACACACACACACACACACACACACACACACACACACACACACACACACACACACACACACACACATATGCACATGCACACACACACACACACACACACACACACACACACACACACACACACACACACAGACACACACACACACACACAGACACACACAGACACACAGACACACACACACACACATAGACACAGCACACACACACACACACACAGACACACACACACACACACACACAGACACACATACAGGCACACCCACACCCACACACAGAGACACACACACACACACACAGAGACACACACACACACAGAGACACACACACACAGACACACAGACAGGCACACCCACACACACACACACACACACACACACAGAGAGACACACAGCCAGACACACACACACACACACACACAGCCAGGCACACCCCCACACACACACAAACGCATACACAGACAGAAACAGTGACACACGCCTCAATCAGGCACGAACGCACGCACACACAGACACAGGCACACGTACACACACAGACAGACACACACACACAGACAGACACACACACACAGACAGACACACACAGACAGAACCCACACACGGACACACACACACACACGCTGAGACAATCGCACAGACACTACATACACACACACACACACACACACACACACATATGCAGGCACACACACATGCACACACACACGCATGCACATACATAGACATGCAGACACACAGATACACACACACACACACACACACACACACCAGCCTTCGGCCCTCACGCGTCCCCGGGCTCAGTGTGTGTTCATAACTTGGACCGACTGATATTGCAGCATTTAAATGATTACATCCCAGAGCGCCGCTGCACACAGACACTGTGTGTGTGTGTGTGTGTGTGTGTGTGTGACTGACGACTCAACGATGACAAACGGACACCTGCGTCAGACAGACGACAATAAAGTCCCCTGGGGGGGAGGAGCCAAGAGGGTTCACTACCTGGAGGTACGCTTACCGTGACCTTTGATCCCAGAGAGCACGTGTTGCCAGTGTGTGTGTGTGTGTGTGTGTGCAGTTTGAAGTTGTGACGCAGTTGTGCGCTTATACAAATATAGAGCGGATAAATCGGAGCGTCTGCAGATAAGGAACTGACACACACACTGTGCAGCCCCCCGGTGTGTGTCTGTTGTGTGTGTACGTTCTGACACACACACACACACTGTGCAGCCCCCCGGTGTGTGTGTTGTGTCTGTACGTTCTGACACACACACACACACACACACACTGTGCAGCCCCCCGGTGTGTGTGTGTTGTGTCTGTTGTGTGTGTACGTTCTGACGCCGCACTAAAGGAAGACGACACAAACTTCGCTCAGCTGGATTCTGGTCGCGCGGCATCGAGCGCCGCGGCGCCGCCATCGTTTCCATGGCGATCATCAATCAACACACGACAAAGCAACACAAACAGGGGCCGCGTGTAAACACCGGATCTTTGGTAAGCAGTAATAATTCACTTTTATTGTCATTAATTATTCATTAAAGCCCCACAGAACAGTCGGTGGATTAGTAATTAAGTCTGAATCAGACACCGAGGCTCATCTAATTATCTACATATAAGTTTGTTAACATATTAACCCGTATTAATTAATTATTGATAGCCTTTTTTCTCCTTTTTAATTGTTTTGACAACACACGAGTGGAGAGACATACACACACACACACACACACACACACACACACACACACACACAGGGAGGAAGGAAGAAAGGAAGGAAGGAAGAAAAAGAGACAGGAGGGAGGGTAGGAAGGAAGGGGTGAAGGAAGGGTGAAGGAAGAAAAAGAGACAAGAGGGAGGGGAGGAAGGAAGGAGAAAGGAAGAAAGGGAGAAGGAGGAAGGAAGGAGGAAGAAAGAAAGAAAGGAAGGAAGAAGGAGGAAGGAAGGAGGAAGAAAGAAAGAAAGAAAGAAAGGAAGGAAGGAAGAAAAAGAGAAATGAGGGAGGTGAGTACGGAAGGAAATGAAGGAAGTAGGAAGGAAGGAAGAAAAATAGACAAGAGGTGGGGGAGGAAAGGAAGGGGGGAGGAAGGAAGGAAGGAAGGAAGGAAGGAAGAAAAAGGTAGGAGGGGAAGGAAGGAAGGAAGAAAATGAGACAGAAGGGGGCGAGGATGGAAGGAAAGAAAGGGGAAGGAGTTAGAAAGGAGGAAGGAAGGAAGAAAGAAAAATAAACAGGAGGGGAGGAAGGAAGGAAATGAAGGAATAAGGAGGGAAGGAAGGAAGGAAGAAAAAGAGACAGGAGAGGGAGGGGAGGAAGCATCAGACACTGAGGCTCATCTAATTATCTACACTATAAGTTTGTTAACATTAAATCGTATTCATTAATTATTGATAGTTGCTTTCAGAGAGAATGCACATGACTGGAAAAGAGATCTTCGCAATAGTTGCATGAAAATTGTTGTGCATGCAACTAGTGTGTGTGTGTGTGTGGGGGTCTAAATATGCAACTTGGCAGTAATTGCCTTGTTTGAGAGCGACGGTGAGATCCGGAGCGTCGCCGAACAAACGCAATTATGACAGAGCGATTGAAACGCTTTGGGACGAGCGAGTCTGAGGAGGATCGGATCCGTGCGGAGCGGCTGAGAACATCACACACACACACACACACACACACACACACACACACACACACTAGGAGGTCTATCAATAGACGCTCTTTTACCAAAACTTGCACCGCGACAGATGTGGGGAGAGGGGGGGGGACCAAATGTTTTCACGAAGAAGAAAGAAGAAAGCCGCGTAACGATACCGTCGACCGCAGATCTCTATTTGCAGCGTTCACTCAAACAGAGCCCCCGCTCACGGGACAGAGACATCACGGTGAGCCGGAGGCAGCTCCACCGACCGTCTTTATTACCGACCATTCCTGCAACCATTTCACATTTCTCTTACACGTCTCTTTCAGAAAGAAATAACTGTGTGTGTGTGTGTGTGTGTGTGTGTGTGCGTGTGTGTTCTCCCTCGATGGGAGGTCTGTGGCCGCCGCTGGTCTCTCGGAGCGCTGCAGGTGATAATGGTACCCAGGTGCAAACATTTACTGGCTCTGTTTCTCCCCCCCCCCCCATACCTATCCCCCTCCCCCCATCACAGCAGGCTGAGCGTGCGCGTTGGGCTTTCACCTCGGGTGAAATGCAATGTATTCCTCCGCCGTGGCTCCGGCTCCTCTCCTGACGAGCTCGCCAAACTCCCCAGAGGAGGTTGACAGACCCCGGCTGCCAGCGGCGGCGCCGTCGGCCATCTCCACCAGTTAAAGTGACACGAGTGTCACATTTGCCAACAATCTGCGGCGACTTGACGTACTTTTAACAAGGCGCTCCCTCCCGTAACTAACTCCACGTGTCCCTTCGCTGAGAGCGGCGTATCCGGGGGCCGGGGGACCCAGAGGATGTCAATCCAAAACAAAAACAAGCAGACTTGACCGTTTGCTGGCCGGGCTCAGCCTCTGGCCTCCGGCCCGCACCTCTTATTGACTCGGGGCTTCATCACACACACGGTAATCTCTCCGAAGCCGGCCGACACACTGCGACTCCCAACGAGGTGGCCGTCGGTCCGCGTCGCGCTCCTCCTGAAACGTGACGCGAGCAGCAGGTCGAGCCTCGCTTGGAGTCGGCATGCATTCGCCTCCGCTGAGCATGTTGACTCTATTGCCTTTGATCCTTAGCACATCCTGCAGGGTTCACACACACGTTGACCAGTGGATGACTTTTCCAGGACTTTAAACTACATTCTCCATGACCAAACTTTTTTTTACATTTATCTCGGTGCATACATGAAAAAGTGAGAGAATTGGTATTTAAACTAAACCGAAACATACCTTAAATCAGTGGTTGTCAAATGGGTACATGTACTCCTAGGGGTACGTGAAGGCACTCTAGGGGTACATGAGATTTGTAAAAAAAAAAGTTTAAAATTTGCATCTATTCAAAAAATAATTTCAAAAATAGAAAATAAGTGTTCATGAAAAGAATTGTGTATATATTCTATATAAAATCAGACACTGATGGCACAGCGCTGTGTATTTAACACAAAATGGCTTGTGAGGGGGTACTTGACCGTTATTTAACTTTATTTTTCCTCTTTATATTTAGTTTTTTTGTCGTATTTAGTATTTAGTATTGTTAGTGTTTTTTGTTATATTTTTATTTTCTATTAATGCTCTGATGTGCACCGCTGCTGTGATCCTGAAATGTCCCCACTGTGGGACTAATAAAGGATTATCTAATCTAATCCAATCTAAATAATACAAATGAATAAGAGACAATACTTTGATTAAAAGAATAGAACATGTATGTCTTTCCAGTAAAGGTGCGTTCACTTGCAGCGAGAAAAATGTGCGAGTATGAAAGAGCGTATACCGTCTTGTATATTTTGAGCGTCATTCATTTGAAAGCATATTCATTATCTAAAACTCAGCGTGAATGAACATATCAATATAACACATTTCCATGACTTTTCCAAAAACTTTGGGTGTTTTTTTTCCAGGCCTTGAAATAACCATTTTTTAAATCCCATGACTTTTCCAGGTCTTCCATGACTGTAGGGACCCTGGTCTTGGCAGTGGGCTGATTATTTCCCTCCTCTCAGCCAAGGTGATGAGGACACAGAGCAGCCACCCTCTGAGACGGGTCCTTGTTTTTCAAAGAATCCTGAGCTACATACGTCGTATCCCTTTATCTGAGGTGGCCAATCCCCCTCACATGACATTGCATGACCTTGGGCTCAAAGCGATGATGTATTTCACACCGGCCGCCCGGCTGTCGACTCATGTTTAAATGCATCACCAAACTTTTTGGCCTCGGGATGACCTTTCATCTCCGATCAATGTCAACCAAACGGTGCTTCTCCCGCTTCATTAAACTCAGCCATATGCAACAGGTGGAAATATTAAGATGCCTTAATTTCATCGCATGAACAGATTGTTCAATTTCTCACATTTTTGAGTTACTGTAAGCCAGCGGTCACTCTCCAAAATAAAATATGAATAAATTCAGAAACACACTGGGCCTCATTCTCGAAATTTCCGAAGTGTCTTCTGAATTGTTTTCTTACGGCCTTCGGAAGACAAGCGTCAGAAAAGATCTCCTTCTGATTAATGAACACATGAAAAGGATTCTTACACGGCCCGAGTGTTCTCAGCCGCGCTCCCCCGAATGAGGACCCCTGAACGCTCGTTCTCGAGCACACTCCTTATAAGGGCGTGCGACTGAAGGGACGTGTGCACAGTCGACAGACTCCACAGGTAACGCCAAAGCGACTTCGGACTGATTAAAAAGCAGAAATCGAGCGCCGGTCCTTTAAACTGAGCCCTGACTGAAACTGTTGCACGATGTAGATTTGTCCATTTTATTCCACTGTGGCTTTAAAGTGATTATTTATTTACTCACTTCTATTTGCAGTGTCCGTGTCGTGCTTTGGTTTATTTTACGATATCACGAAGAATCATGACGATTCATGTGAAACGTAATCGTTAAAGAAGGAAGGAAGAATGGATGGAAGGAGGAAGAAAGGAAGGAAAACAGGAGGAAGGAAGGAAGGATGGAAATAAGTGAGTATGGAAAGAAGGAAGGAGGAAGAAAGGAAGGAGATAGGAAGGAAGGAAGTAAGGAAAGGAGGAAGAAAGGAAGGAAGGAAGGAAGGAAAGAGGAAGAAAGGAAGGATGATGAAATGAAGGGAAGGAAGAAAGAAAGGAAGGAAAACAGGAGAAAGGAAGGATGGAAAGAAGTGAGTATGGAAAGAAGGAAGGAAGGAGGAAGAAAGGAAGGAAAACAGGAGGAAGGAAGGAGGAAGAAAGAAAGGAAGGAGGAAGGAAGGACGGAAGTAAGGAAAGAAGGAAGGAATGACGAAGAAACAAAGGCGAAAGGAAGGAAGGAAAGGGGAAGAAAGGAAGGAGGAAGAAAGGAATGAAGGAAGGAGGTAGAAAGGAAGGAAGGAGGAAGGATGATACAATTATTCTTGTATTTATTATTATTATTACAATGAGAACACTTTCGTGAATGCCAAATTTTCCCCGAAAACCACGTGACTGGAGTTCAGAAAATCCCCAAATCAAAGTCAGGAGCTGGATTCCTGACGGACTGCAGCTGGTTTCTTTCTTATGTTGCTCATGTGTTTCCTGGTCACGTCAATCTGAAAGCTGGACCAAAGTGTTTGATTTCTACAATTACAATCAGGCCAAATAAAAAAGCCTCGAGTGGTAAGTCCAGTCCGGACCGTCTGTTTCTCTCCATCGGGAGATGTAGCCTGCAAGGCAGAGATCAGGGTATACGGGCACGCTAAGGTTGCTGACCACGGCTGTAACAAGTACGTAAGCCGTTTCTCCAAAATTGCTTCACCCAATTACGGTCACCATTTATTTCTGAGTCCTACTTCCATAGTTACCCATGATGGCTCTCAACCACTCGTCAGTCTCCAGCCTCGGGCCGAAGCTCAGACACTTTGGAGGGAACGGCACTCGCGGTATCGCAGACCATTTCTGTTGAATGTTTTCTGTCAAGGTCGAGAGAGACGAACCGATGGTGTAATTTCATCAATTTGAGCCGGTGAAATCAGCCACTTGTTGACGGCCGAGTCCTCGTCGCTCCGTTTGTGAAAGCCGACGTCTTCTCGTATTCGGCGCTCGTCTTCGTCTTTCTCCTGACAGGCAACCTCTTGTGGCTCTGCAAATAATGACTACACACAAGTAGTGTGACCTTGTGTACAGTACACAAATAAAAAGATGTTGATAGCAGCCGAAGCCCCGGTTCCAGATTCAACTCTCTGGCGGAGGGAAAACACTCGTTGTATTTTAAACTTATTTTAACCCCGAAACTAAATTCATAATTTTAAAGTGAGACCGTATCGTCTAGGAGTTACATTTGGAGTAACATTTTGAAGAAAGGAAGGAAGGAGGAGGAGGAGATAGATAGAAAGGAAGAAAGAATGGAAGGAAGGAAGGCAGAAAGGAAGGAGGAAGAAAGGAGGAAGGGAGGAAAGAAGAAAGGGAGGAAGGAAGAAAGGAAGGAGGAAGAAAGAAGGAAGGATAGAAGAAATGGAGGAAGGAAGGAAGTAGGAAGAAAGAAGGAAAGAAGTAAAGAAGGAAAGGAGGAAGAAAGGAAGGAAGGAGGAATGAAGAACAACAAGAAGAAAGAAAGGAGGAAGGAAAGGAGAAAGGGAGGAAGGAAGGAAGAAAGGAAGGAGGAAGAAAGAAGGAAGGAAGGATAGAAGAAATGGAGGAAGGAAGGAAGGAAGTAGGAAGAAAGAAGGAAATAAGGAAGGAGAAAGAAAGGCAGAAGGAGATATAAAGAAAGGAAGAAAAATAAGAAGGAAGGAGGAAGAAAGGAAGGAAGGTAAACAGGAGGAAGGAGGAAGAAAGGAAGGAAGGAGGAATGAAGAACAACAAGAAGAAAGAAAGGAGGAAAGGGAGGAAGAAAGGAAGGAAGGAAGGAAGGAACTATGGCCTCCTAAATAAAGAACGCTGGTCCCTCAGGGCAAAACAAAAGGAGTTACATTTGGGACCGGTGGACCTGGGCTTACATTCTTCTCTGCCTCGTATGTGTGTGTGTTTGTGTGTGTGTGTGCGTGTGTGTGTGTGTCTGTGTGTGTGTGTTCTGGGGAGTCTGACGGTCCGCTCCGAGTGACTCACGGAGAGAAGAGGAGAGGTGGCCGATCGTCCAGGTCGACGTGAAAAAACTAAACAAATCCATCATTTACTCCTCCTGTTTTTTTTCTCCTCCAGAAAACGAGGAGTGAATAATAATAATAATAAGTGAATAATAATAATAAGTGAAGAATAATAAAATAAAAAGACGTTTTCCAAACCTCGAGATCCATGAATTACTTTACGTGACGCGACTGCTGGCGCTGGGGCTGGAGCTCGTCTTACCGTACCGATGAGTCATTTAATCTGCAGCCGAGGCCTCGTGACACAGGACGTGAACACATTCAAGGTAAACAAGCAGGAAGTAGCATCAAAGTATAACTTACAATAAAAATAATAAAGTATTATAACTCTGGAGGACTGTGTGCATAATCTACTGAAATTATAAAAGTGTTTCAGGATTCCTGCACAGACAGGACCTCGGCCATCGCTTTACCACGGAAAGATTACTCACCTCCGTGTGTGTGTGTGTGTGTGTGTGTGTGTGTGTGTGTGTGTGTGTGTGTGTGTGTGTGCGTTGTGCTTTGCTTGTCAGCCTTATTTACTCGGCCCTCCGGACCTGCAGCGATATTTTGCGGCGTTCGTTCTGGAGGAGCGATGCAAGTGTGTAAATATGGAAGGAAGGAAGGAGGAAGCAAGGAAGAGTAAATGAGGGAAGGAAGGAAAGGAGGAGGAAGGGAGGAAGAAAGGAAGGAAGGAAAGAAAGAATGTATGAAAGAAGGAAGGAAGGAGGAAGGAGATAGAAAAGAAGGAAGAATGAATGAATGGGAGAAAGGAGGAAGAAAGGAAGGAAGGAGAAAGAAACGAAAGAAGGAAGGAAGAAAGAAAGGAGGAAGGAGAAAGAAAGGAAAGAAGGATGAAGAAAGGAAGGAAGGAAAGAAGGACGGAATGAGGAAGAAAGGAAGGAAGTAAGGAGATAGAAAGGAAGGAAGAAAGAATGGAAGGAAGAAGGAAGTAATGTGGAAGAAAGTAAGCAAGGAACGAAGGAGATAGAAAGCAAGGAAGGAATAATGAATGGAAGGAAGAAGGAAGAAGAAAGGAAGGAAGGAAAAAAGGATGGCGGAAGGAAGTAAGGACAAAGAAAAGAAGGAAGGAAGAAAGGAAGGAAGGAGGAAAGAAAGCCGGAGGAAGTACGGAAATATTGAGGAAGGAAGGAGATAGGAAGGAAGGAAGCCTCCTGCAGCCTGCAGTGAGAACGCCCTCGGCCGTGTTTCTGCATGTCTCCTCTCCTTGTGAACGTTTCTCTGCGGCTGGACGAGCCTCAGTGTCTGTGGGCGTGTCTGTGTCTGTGTCCGTGGGCGTGTCTGTGTTCGTGTCTGTGGGCGTGTCTGTGTCCGTGTCTGTGGGCCTGTCTGTGGGCGTGTCTGTGGGCGTGTCTGTGGGCGTGTCTGTGTCCGTGTCTGTGGGCCTGTCTGTGGGCGTGTCTGTGTCCGTGTCTGTGAGCCTGTCTGTGTCCGTGGGCGTGTCTGTGGGTGTGTCTGTGGGCCTGTCTGTGTTCGTGTCTGTGGGCGTGTCTGTGGGCGTGTCTGTGGGCCTGTCTGTGTTTGTGTCTGTGAGCGTGTCTGTGTATGTGGGCGTGTCTGTGGGCATGTCTGTGGGCCTGTCTGTGGGCCTGTCTGTGTCCGTGTCTGTGGGCGTGTCTGTGGGCGTGTCTGTGGGCCTGTCTGTGTCCGTGTCTGTGGGCGTGTCTGTGGGCCTGTCTGTGGGCCTGTCTGTGTCCGTGTCTGTGGGCGTGTCTGTGTCCGTGTCTGTGGGCCTGTCTGTGTTCGTGTCTGTGGGCGTGTCTGTGAGCCTGTCTGTGGGCGTGTCTGTGGGCCTGTCTGTGAGCGTGTCTGTGTTCGTGTCTGTGAGCGTGTCTGTGTATGTGGGCGTGTCTGTGGGCGTGTCTGTGGGCCTGTCTGTGTCCGTGTATGTGGGCGTGTCTGTGTCTGTGGGCCTGTCTGTGGGCCTGTCTGTGTCCGTGTCTGTGGGCGTGTCTGTGTCTGTGGGCGTGTCTGTGTCCGTGTCTGTGGGCCTGTCTGTGTTCGTGTCTGTGTCCGTGGGCGTGTCTGTGGGTGTGTCTGTGGGCCTGTCTGTGTTCGTGTCTGTGGGCGTGTCTGTGAGCCTGTCTGTGGGCGTGTCTGTGGGCCTGTCTGTGAGCGTGTCTGTGAGCGTGTCTGTGTATGTGGGCGTGTCTGTGGGCGTGTCTGTGGGCCTGTCTGTGGGCCTGTCTGTGTCCGTGTCTGTGGGCGTGTCTGTGGGCCTGTCTGTGTCCGTGTCTGTGGGCGTGTCTGTGGGCGTGTCTGTGAGCGTGTATGTGGGCGTGTCTGTGGGCCTGTCTGTGTCAGTGTCTGTGGGCGTGTCTGTGGGCGTGTCTGTGTCCGTGGGCGTGTCTGTGGGTGTGTCCGTGTCTGTGAGCGTGTCTGTGGGCGTGTCTGTGGGCCTGTCTGTGGGCCTGTCTGTGTCCGTGGGCGTGTATGTGGGCGTGTCTGTGGGCCTGTCTGTGTCCGTGGGCGTGTATGTGGGCGTGTCTGTGGGCGTGTCCGTGTCTGTGGGCGTCGGCCTGTTTCTGCTCCGCCCTCCGACCAGCAGCTTTCCTCTCGGCGTTGCGTGAAACCTTTTGCTCGTCTTCTAATTATATCTCGGCCGCCGCAGTGAAGCAGACAGAATGTGGTAGAAATAGCTCGACCCGATGGCGTCGCTCTCCCCCCCCTCCCTCTCTCTCTCATTTGCATCCTCCCAGAGTCAGAGTGTACTCCCGCGTGCTGCTGTGTGATTTATTCATGTGTGTATCATTAATGCAGGAATGTCCGCGGGCAAAGACAAAAGCTCGGTCAACGTGAAATGAAACGCAGGGAGCGGCCCGCTAAGAACAGTTGGCGTGGTGCGCACGACGCACACGACGCACACAACGCACACAACGCACACAACGCACACGCATGACACACACATGACGCACACGGAGGATCTGAAGGAGATAACAATATAAAAGTGGCGATTGGATGTTTTGTTTAAAACCAACAGGAGCGATGAGCGTTGGCCCCGTGAGGGCCGGCCGCCACGGGGCCAGATTAATATGCAGATGAGGTGTGATTGAGATGCAAAACACTGGCTCCTCTCTCTCTTTATACATCTCATTCACTCTTTTCTCTCTCTCTCTCTCTCCCTCCATTCTCCATTTCTCTTTTACATTTGATATTATTTCCTTGTTATCTTTTATTCTCTGTTGTAGTCACTTTCTCTTTTCACTCTCTCGCGAAGCTCCTCCTCTTTACTCGATCAATGTAATACCTGCCCCCCTCTCTCTCTCCATCTTTCTCTCTCTCTCTTTCTCCCCCCCTCTATTCTCGATTTTTCTTTATACATTTGATGTTATTTCTTTATTATCTTTTATTCTCTGCTGTACTCACTTTCTCTTTTAACTCTCGCGGAGCTCCCGCTCTTTTCTCGATCAATTTAAACCCCCCCAGAGAGGGAGAGAGAGAGAGAGAGAGAGAGAGAGAGAGAGAGAGAGAGAGAGAGGGGCCAATGGGGCAAGAGGGAGACATGTGGTGGCAGCATGTCGACCTACGATAAGGGCATTAGTCTGCCCCCTGTGGGTCGGAGTGAGAGACTGCCACTGCAAGCACTCTCACTCTCACTCTCACTGTCACGTGCACACACACACACACACACACACACACACACACACACACACACACACACAGACACGTGCACACACACACACACACTCCTCTCGGTGGATATCGGCTCTGCAGTCTGGGACCAGTCAACAAATACCAGATAAGACCTGCACACGGCAAACAGCGAGCGGACTCCCAAACCGCCGAGTCGCTCCCCGAACTCGCTCCGTCCAAATAAACCCAGAAACGCCGACGTGTCGTATTTCCATACGCACACACAATTATTTACCGAAATGTTTGTGTGAGGGAAAAAAAGAATAAAGAAGAAAAGACGCCCTTCATGTTGTCGAACAGAAGGAGTCCAGAGACCGGGGGGCCGCCGCCTCTTTCCTGTGAGCCGTGGCTCCGCCCCCAGTGGAGCGAGGCCGTTTTATTTAAAGAGCTCATCGACTGCGGCGCCGCACAACAACCCAGATCCGTTATTCACAAACGAGTGTTTGAAGGACGCGAGATAATCCCCGCAGTTTACGTACGAACTTGGACGGCGGCGGCCGCTCAGCCCGGCGGCGACGTTTAAATGATGGATTTCTATAAAGAGAAACGGCAACCGTCCTCCATGTTGGAATAACACACGTCTGAAAGTACGCGTGTCACGGAGAAAGACCGACGCTGAGTCAACACCGGGACACGGGCATGAGGGAGGGAGGAGGGAGGGAGGAAAGTAGAAACGAAGAAGGAAGGAAAGAGGAAGAAAGGAAGCAAGGAAGTAGGAAGGAAGGAGAAAGAAATGGAAGTAGGAAAGAAGGAGGAAGGAAGAAAGAAAGGCAAAATGACGGAAGGAGGAAGAAAGGAAGGAGGAAGGAATGATGGAAGGAAGTAAGGAAGAAAGAAGAAAAGAAGCAAGGAAGGAAGAAATTAGGAAGGAAGGAAGAAATGATGGGAAGAAGTAAGGAAGAAGAAAAAAAGGAGGAAGGAAGAAAGGAGGGAGGAAGGAAGAAAGGCAAAATGACGGAAGGAGGAAGAAAGGAAGGAAGGAGGAAGGAATGATGGAAGGAAGTAAGGAAGAAAGAAGAAAAGAAGCAAGGAAGGAAGAAATTAGGGAGGAAAGAAGGAAGGAGAAAGGAGGAAGGAAGAAATGATGGGAAGAAGTAAGGAAGAAATCATGGGAAGAAGTAAGGAAGAAGAAAAAAAGGAGGAAGGAAGGAAGAAATGAGGAAGAAATGAAGGATGGAAGAAAGGAAGGAAGAAAGGAAGACTGAGCGAAAAAAGTAGGAAGGATGAAAAAAAGAAATAAAGAAAGGAAGGAAGAAGTAGGGAAGAAGGAAGAAAAAAAAAGAGGAAGGAAGGAAGAAAGGAGGGAGGAAGGAAGAAATGAGGAAGAAAGGAAGGATGGAAGGAAGGAAGAAAGGAAGACTGAGCGAAAAATGTAGGAAGGATGAAAGAAAGAAAGAAAGAAAGGAAGGAAGGAAGGGAAAGGAAAGGAAGGGGAAAGAGACGGGATGAAGGGGAGCAAAGAAACAAGAAGGCTCTAATGGACGAGGATCTCACCGGAGGTCGAGAGACGAGATCAATGGTGGAGAATCACAGAGACGCAGCTTCAAAAAAAGAAAGAAGAGAAGAGTAGCGGACAGATTCCTCTGTGAAGTGTGAAGTCTACCGCTAATTCCCATCGGTAAGGGAGGGGGGGGGGGAGGAGGGGGAGGAGGGGGGGGGGAGACCAGGGAGCTCCAGCAGGAATCTCCTGAGCTGCTTAGGGAACACAATGGCCACGCAGACCTGAGTGAACAGAGTCAGGGACGGAATGTTAATGTACAGACACGGAGAGGCGTTCAGGTACGCCGGGAATGACAGGCCTCAGATCATCTGTCAGGTATTAGGTCCAAAGGAAGGAAGGAAGGAGGAAGGAGGAAGTAAGGAAAGAATGACAAGGCCTCATACCATCTGTCAGGTATCAGCTCCAATCATGTTCGTCTCTCATCTTCCTCTTTGGCTTTTCATCATCCTTTTCCTTCTTGAAAGAAGGATGGAAGAAAGGAAGGAGAAGGGAGGATGTAAGGAAGGAAGTAAGGAGGAAAGGAAGAAAGGAAGAAAGAAACGATGGAAGGATGGAAGAAAGCACTCCTTCCTCCTTGCTTCCTGTCTTCCTTCCTTCCATCCTTTCTTCCTTTCTTTCTTTCCTTCTTCCTCCTTCCTTTCCTTCTTCCTCCTTCCTTTCTTCTTCCTTCCTTCGATATATATAAATGTATGTATTTATATATATATATATATATTTATAAATATATATATCTATAAATATAGATATATAAATACATATACTATATATATATATACAGTACATCCCTCGTATTACTGTAATCTTAGTTTAATCTGTACAATCACTTGCTGCAGGCTGTACTCATTAATGCAAGTTTCCCATTTATTTGTGATTTCAACTGTACAGTACAGCTAGAAAACACACACATCACACACACACACTCACACACACACACACACACACACACACACACACACACACACACACACACACACACACACACACACACACACACACACAGAACTAGAACGCTGGTAAACTGCACCAGCAGCTCCTGAGCTGATAACGATTAGGATGTAATGATTGACCAATTCATGAATCGACTCTCCGGGCTTAATGTCTGAAACATGTAATATAATAATAATCTGTGTGCATTAATTCAAACAGCTGAACTGGAGCTGGGGGATGAATCCCTAATCTACGACTCTGCGTTAGAGAAGCCTGATAGGGAAGGAGGAAGAAAGGAGGGAGGAAGGAAGAAGGAAAAAAAGAGACATGGGGGAGGGGAGGAAGAAAGAAAGGAAGGAGGAAAGAAAGAAGAAAAGAACCAAGGAAGTAGGAAGGAAGAAGAAAGGAATAAGGAAGGAATGATGGAAGGAAGAAAGGAAGAAAGAAAGGAAGAAGTAAGAAAAAAGGAGGAAGGAAGGAAGTAAGGAAGAAAAGAAGCAAGGAAGGAAGGAAGAACGTAGGAAGGAAGGGAGGGAGAATGAAAGAAAGAAGGAAGAAAAAATTAACAAGGAAGGGGGAAGGAGGAAGGAAGGAGTAAAAAAAGAGACAGGAGGGAGGGGAGGAAGGAAGAAAGGAAGGAGGAAATAAAGAAGAAAGGAAGGGAAGGAGGAAGGAAAGAATAAAAAAGAGAAAGGAGGGAGAGGAGGACGGAAGGAAAAGAAGGAAGGAAGAAAAGAGACAGTAAGGAGGGCAGGAAAAAAGGAAGGGAAGTAAGGAAAAAAGGTGTCAATGTGTGTGTGTATGTGTGTATTTGTGTGTGTGTGTGTGTGTGTGTGTGTGTGTGTGTGTGTGTGTGTGTGGGCGCGTGTGACTGACGTCTCCCTGTTGGCTATTTTGCATCCCCCCCCGATGCCGGAACAAATTACAGCCTTCACGGTACACGGAGGCCGGTGACCTCCAGCAATTTTCTGGCGCAAATCCACCCACCTTCGACACCCCCCCCCCCCCCCCCCCACACACACACACACATCACACGGGCCGGGTGGTCGTGATGGGGAATGTTCCCGTGGTTACGACTCCACTGACAATTAAATGTATTCATTGACATTTTGATTGACAGGCCCGATATGAGGAGTCCGCGTTTGCTCGCTTTTCGTATTATTATTATTATTATTATTATAAACACGCCAAGTCGGATACATCAGAGGTTTCATTAAAGAAAATATATATTTAAAAAACTGTCCAATTGTAAATTACGAAGGACGAGGCTGTCACGGCCGGGCGGAGAGGAGTTTATGAGTCTGCTGCCGGGTATTGTGGAAAAATGCTGATTGGCTGCACTATGTGGAAGGAAACAAGGCGAGGATGCAGGAAAGGAAGCCAGCAGAGTGTACAATGTAGAGCCAGAGGCAGATCCTTCAAATTAAGAGTCCGGTGACATTTTTTGACAAGAAATGAGTTTTTAATGCGCAGCAGAAGTTGTTTTTCCCGAGCCGTCGTCCTCAAATCACGTTTGGAAATGTTTAATCGGCTTCAACGGAACTTTCAAGTGTCTGAAAGTGATTTTTTGTTTCCCGGAGTTTGTTCGGCTCGGGTAGAGTGCGGCGCGACCTCCTGCGCGTCGAGTTTAAACACCGCGAGCTTCCTCTGAAAAGACGAGGTCGCTGCCTTGTTTCCGCCCCGGAGCTCGACATTAAAAGTCACTGAAGTCATATCTGGGAGATTATTTTTTGTTTCATTTTTATTTGGCTGGGCTACGTTTTGGTTTTCCACGTCTATTTTTTATTTGTAATACTCCGACAGAAAAGGGTTTGAAGAACGTTCCGGTTACTCGCCTCTTGACATTGTTGACGTTGTTGTTCTGGGGGAGCAAATCATCAGAAGTTGCACCAACCTCTGTCAAGAAGGAGGAAGGAAGGAGGATGGAAGAAAGGAAGGAGGAAGGAAGGAAGGAAGAGGGAAGAAAGGAAGGAGAAAAAAAGGAAGGAGGAAGCAAGGATGGAAGCAGGAAGAAAGGAAGGAGGGAATAAGGAAGAAAGGAAGGAAAGCAGGAGGAAGAAAGGAAGGACGAAGAAAGGAAGTAGGAAGGAACGAAGAAAGTGAGGAAGGAGAAGAAATGTAGGTGGAAGGAAAGAAGAAAGGAAGGAAGGCGGAAGAAAGGAAGGAAAGAAAAGAGGGAGAAAGGCAGGAGGAAGGAAGGAGGAAGAAAGGAAGTATGGAGGATGAAAGGTAGGAGAAAGAAAGGAAGGAAGGAAAGAAGGAGGAAGAAAGGAAGGAGGAAGAAAGGCAGGAGGAAGGAAGGAAAAAGAAAGGAAGGACGAAGAAAGGAAGTAGGAAGGAACGAAGAAAGTGAGGAAGGAGAAGAAATGTAGGTGGAAGGAAAGAAGAAAGGAAGGAAGGAAGGAAAGAAAAGAGGGAGAAAGGCAGGAGGAAGGAATGAGGAAGAAAGGAAGTAGGAAAGAAAGAAGAAAGGAAGGAAATAAGAAAGGAAGTATGGAGGATGAAAGGTAGGAGGAAGAAAGGAAGGAGGGAAGAAGGAAGGAAGGAAAGAAGGAGGAAGAAAGGAAGGAGGAAGAAAGGCAGGAGGAAGGAAGGAAAAAGAAAGGAAGTATGGAGGATGAAAGGTAGGAGGAAGAAAGGAAGGAGGGAAGAAGGAAGGAAGGAAAGAAGGAGGAAGAAAGGAAGGAGGAAGAAAGGCAGGAGGAAGGAAGGAAAAGAAAGGAAGTATGGAGGATGAAAGGTAGGAGGAAGAAAGGAAGGAGGGAAGAAGGAAGGAAGGAAAGAAGGAGGAAGAAAGGAAGGAGGAAGAAAGGCAGGAGGAAGGAAGGAAAAAGAAAGGAAGTATGGAGGATGAAAGGTAGGAGGAAGAAATGAAGGAGGGAAGAAGGAAGGAAAGAAGGAGGAAGAAAGGCAGGAGGAAGAAAGGAAGGAAAGAAGGAGAATGAAAGGAGGAAGGAAGGAAAGAAGAAAGAAAGGAAGAAGGAAGGAGAAAGGA
This sequence comes from Pseudoliparis swirei, assembly GCF_029220125.1. Lineage (NCBI taxonomy): Eukaryota > Metazoa > Chordata > Actinopteri > Perciformes > Liparidae > Pseudoliparis > Pseudoliparis swirei. The sequence goes on along the minus strand of NC_079406.1, from coordinate 3,802,026 downwards.
AGGAGGAAGAAACTATGGCCTCCTAAATGAAGCATGCTTGTTCCTCGGGGCAAAACAAAACTCGTACATATTCCGTCCCTCCGTCCTCCTCGTGAGTCGCGTGTTGTTCACGTGTTTTTATTCATCTGGAGGTCGCACAGTTTCTGATTTTTGCAGACCTCCATTTTGTCTTTCGCCGTCAGGAGAACGTTCCGGTGGCCATCGGGCGTTACTCCAGCCTCTGTCACGTTCCCATCGCGGTCGCCGTGACTCCCGAATACAACCCGCCCAGGAACGAGCGCATTATGTTGAAACGCATCTCGCCGGCGAGTTTGGGAAGCGCCGCACCGATAGCCTCCCTCCCGGGTCACGGGAAGCCGCTCCTATCCATACTGATTTGTCCGGCGCCAAGTGAGATGAATTGTTCCCCCCTTTTTTTTCTTCTTTTTTCGACACGCCGCCGCAGAGTCGCTGGAGCAAAGAGACATTCGGTGAGAGAATCTCGGCGCCGTGACAACCAGACGCCGGTGACTGATTTATTTTCTCCTTCATTTCATCCTCTTACTTTTCCCCTGCAGCATGGCCGCCGACGGGTCACTCAGACGCTCTTTCATTAGTTCAGTGTCCGAAAAAGGGGAGGGGGAGAGGGGGAGGGGGGGAGGGGCTCCTGCTGCTCTCGGCGAGGCCCCCGGTGGCCGCTCTCGCCGTGTCATCCTTCTGACAATTATTCTTGCTCCATTTAACGACCTCGCCCCCGACGTAGCTTTGGTGATTCTGGGGATGTTGTTCAAAATGAAAAGAAATTAAATTCAACAATGGCCTCAGAGGGCTTTACATTCTTTACACGGACGACATCCCTGACCTTTGACCTCCCATCGGATCAGGAACAACTCAGAGGAAACCTTCAGGAGAGCAAGAGAGGAGGATCCCTCTCCAGGATGGAGAGATGAATAGAGGTCATGTGACCAGCAGGAAGTGTGACAGAGTTAAAATGGACATGATTGGAGGAAGAAAGAGAGGAGGAAGGAAAGAAGGAAGCAGGAAGATAGAAATGAAGGAAGGAGGAGGAGGAAGGAAGGATGAACAGAAGAATGGAATGAAGGAGAAAGGAAGGAAGGAAAGAAGAAAGGAAGGAAGAAGAAAGGAAGGAAGCAGGAAGATAGAAATGAAGGAAGGAGGAAGAAAGGAAGGAAGGGAGGAGGAGGAAGGAAGGATGAAAAGAAGAATGGAATGAAAGAGAAAGGAAGGAAGGAAAGAAGAAAGGAAGGAGCCAGGAAGGAAGGAAGAAGAAAGGAAGAAAGGAAGGAGGAAGAAAGGAAGGAAGAAGAAAGGAAGGAAGCAGGAAGATAGAAATGAAGGAAGTAGGAAGAAAGGGAGGAAGAAAGGAATGAAGGGAGGAGGAGGAAGGAAGGATGAAAAGAAGAATGGAATGAAGGAGAAAGGAAGGAAGGAAAGAAGAAAGGAAGGAGGAAGGAAGGACTGAGAAAGGAAGGAAGAAGAAAGGAAGGAGCCAGGAAGGAAGGAAGAAGAATGGAAGGAAGGAAGGAAGGAGGAAGAAAGGAAGGAAGAAGAAAGGAAGGAAGGGAGGAGGAGGAAGGAAGGATGAAAAGAAGAATGGAATGAAGGAGAAAGGAAGGAAGGAAAGAAGAAAGGAAGGAGGAAGGAAGGACTGAGAAAGGAAGGAGCCAGGAAGGAAGGAAGAAGAAAGGAAGGAAGGAAGGAAGGAGGAAGAAAGGAAGGAAGAAGAAAGGAAGGAAGGAACTATGGCCTCCTAAATAATGCCTCCATATTCCTCGTCTCTCTTTTCTCTTTACGTATCGGCGTCTTGTTCACGTGTATTTTTTCCTCCATCTGATCTGAGACCAGCGGCTGTGACGATGAGCAGGCGACTGAATCACGGCGGCGAGCCGACGCCACGACGACGCCATGACGACCGTCGGAGGCGGCGGTGATAAGCGTGTCCTGAAAAGTGATCATAATAAACTGCATTTCTGCGTGAGGCCTCGTTTTGATCCAGAATAGCGCAGGTGTGTTAACGATCCCCCGAAAAACTGCAACACCTGAACGCACCACCGTGATTACCAGTTTTAATAGTCACACCCTTTGTTCTTCCTGCTGTGTCAAAAAAGGTTCCTGCGGTACTTTGGAGCACGAAGGCAGAAGAATTGGCTTTGAGAATTATTATTATTAATATTTTTTAATAAAGGAGGAATCGCTGACCTTTGAGAATCGGAGGTAATCTCTGTAATTGGAGAACTGAGGAGTGGGAACGTTTAGTGTTGCCTGGTTAAAATGAATTGTTATTGAATTTTTTCGGAGCACAAAACCAACATGGAGCCGTCAACCTGTCCGAGCTGGTGTCAGCATCACGGGGAGGCGGGGCTAAAACATCATTTCAATGTGAACGCTCGAGCGCTCGCAGTGGAAAGTGCCATTTTACAAACGATACGAGAAGCAACGCTTCAACTGCTCGTCTCTTCAGTCAAAACACGACGCAGGAATCCATCACAACATTCATATTTGCGCAGAAAACTGATATTTGCGGCATCAACATGTTTCTATTTTCAGAAAGTGGAGAGAAAGAAAGTCACGGATGTAATTCAGAGAATAAATCCAATCACACTTCAGTCGTACAGTAATTATGTTTCTTTTCTGACACAAACCGGAGCATTAGCTCTCGGTGCTTGTTATCCGATAATTCATAATTTGTACATAATTCAATGGAAAGAATATTTCTTAAAAAGAGCAAACATTTAGTGACTTTATAAAACAACAAATGCCCACAGGAAGGTATAGATATACATAATTACACATGTTGTATTACATCGTTGGCACCGACTTGGATCAATGGATATGAAACTGATTATAAATAACAATAATAAAGAAGAAAACAAACACTCCCATGTGGATTAGAATTTTTCAAATACTTCCAGGAGAAAGATAGATCTGGAGACGAAAACTATATTTCATATCAGATGTTCTTATGATGACGTAAATACTGACTCTAAATGTATCGCACTCCGCAAAATGAGAAATGTGAGACTTTATTGTTGTTAGTTTTATTCATGAAATCGGGGGGGGGGGGGGGGGGAAGTATACTAAATTATTCCGAAAAGTGTGATGAGCTGATTGTGATAAGACGTGAATTCTCGTGTTTGACGCCAATTGCGCAGCGAGAAGATTCGCCTAAGTCGCCTGAAGTTGAAATATTTCAGCATTGGCAAAAAATCCGCCCGACGACAAGTTGCGAAAGCCAATCAGCGTCGAGCTGCTCCTCCGGTGGTGAATCTAACTGCTGCTCTAGTGGAGCTGGAAGAGACATTCAGACGTAGAGGTGAAGGTCACCGAGCTGTGAGCCTACGGGTGATGTCATGTATAAATATATATATATATATATATATGATATTAATGTTATGAACACAAACACGAGGCCGTTAGATGTTCCCACGTTTGTGGGACGTCCTCAACAAGTATAAAGCAGAACTAGTGGTTATTTCTTCATGGTGGATGAAGGACATGATAACTGTTTCCACGGAGTAAAGCCACAGAGATAAGCCCCGCCCCTTCTAAGCCCCACCCCCACCAAGGCTCGAATGACGCGAAAAAGCCACAAGCGAGTAAACTCACGCGAGTAAATCATCGACCTTCAGAAAACTAGTCACGGACCAGTCGTCCGGGCTCCGGGTGTGTGCCGCACGTCAGAACCAGAACCAGAGAGCCGCCTCCTACCTCGGGGGTTGTTGAGCGCCGCCTCCGCCGCCTTCCGGCCCTCTCCACAGTGGCTCTGGTCGAAGGGCAGACACTGCTCCCCGGTGCCGGCCACCACCTCCAGGTTGCGTGACGGATCCTTGGGCTGGCCGAGGTTCCTCACCCGGTACACCCGGCGGCTGCTGGTGTCCGACACGTACAGCACCTCCCCCATCGGGTCCATGGCCAGGTAGTACTTGTGAGCCGGGCTGGTGCTAGTGGGGCAAAGCGGGCGCGGTTAACGAGGAATTCATTGAGGGAGAAAAGATAGTATCCATGGACTTTTATAGGACTTTAAACCACATTTACAAGACCACAAATGTTGTGAAATCTCTGTGTTTACATGAAGAGAACATGTAGTATTTAAACTAACAATGAGAATTACGAACAGGGGAGGACATTTACATATTTCTTAGTGGTAATTTGTTTTCCCCCACTGACTTTATCCAGGGGTAATTAAAAAAACTTAGGCACACTTTTTGAACGATGTGAAATAACATTTAACCTTTGTTCACAAATTAATAAATATACTTATTTAGGCTTACAGTATATGATAAATTGTCATAAAAATAGCAATAATACGACTATTATGCAGTAGTCTACAGATTCAAAGTGTTTTCTTAGATTTTTGGAACAAAAAACAAACCAAAAACATAAATTAGACAATCATATTCAATGTTATTCATATTTATTTGGGTTTATTTATTTATTTTTTAACAATTATAACTTATTTCTTTGTTTTTTTTATAATTCAAAATTATATTTATTGATTTTTGTGTGTGTACCTACCTAGAACAGGAAACACAGACAGGACACACACAACACAAAACGAAAACAAAACGCTATTCAATTATCAGAATTATTAGAGGAAATTATGGGGGCATTTTTTTGCATCCCTCCTCGTGGGGCAACATTATATTTCTTAGGGGCAGTTTTGCCCTTTTACAATACAGCATACAGTAGATATAACCTGTAAATTAACATGTGAATATAAAACATTTCCATGACTTTTCCAAAACTTTTCCAAAACAAATTCCATGGCTTTTCCAGGTTTTCCATGACGGTACGAACTCTATGTTTAGATGTTGGCATAAGGTACATTGTTCCCAAGTGCATTAAGTTTGTCTTTTTTAGAATAACAAATCAGTTTTTCTTACTTACTGGAAGCGAAACAAACAGTGAGACCGACCCACTTTTTATGGAAATTATGATAATAATAAGCAGCGTTCATGAATAGACAGCACCATCAATAACAGACAAAGCATTTACAGGAAACCAGGTGAAAAACAACCCAGTGAAAAGTTTGTGTGAGAGACTCTGGGAGCGAAAAGCAAGATTTTAAATAGCACAAAAAGAGGACAAAATCCTAAGGATTACATAAATAAATAATTCTTGGTATTTTGTCCTAAGAATAATTTTTCTTGTCTCAGGATGTTCGGTTAGAAGAAATATTATAATGGATGCTCTGCCTGCTCCCCTAAAGGTTTACAGATGCATTAGTATCATTTAAACTCCATCTCAAAAGATACCTGTTTACACTGGCTTTTGGTTAAATTACATATTCTATGTGCTGCCTTTTATGTTTTTAGTTTATTTGGCTCATTTGTTTTATTATGTTTTTTACTCCACCATCTTTTACAGTGTATTGTACTTTGCTCTTTTAACTGTTGTAATCTTTTAATTGACTACTGTAACTGCACTTTGTGACACTTTTTCTGTAATAATTGACACATTAATACACTTTACTTTCTTTTAAAAGTATTCAACCAACAGTGTATGTCACACTAACTGATAATCCTTCTTCTTCTTCAACGCTATGATCAAAATAATGTTTTTGTGTCAGTCAGAATATTTTTTCCACCGAAACTGTCCATATATTTTCCACAGAGAATAAAAACTAGATAATACGATGTACACTTTGGTCACTGCCTTGCGTATATATTTTGTGTTAGATTAAAAATTAAATTATATATATATATATACATATATATTATTATTATTTTTCCTCTGTATATTTAGTATTTTAGTTTTAGTTTTAGTATTTAGTATTTAGTATTAAGTATTGTTATTGTGTTTTGTGTTTTTCTTTTTATCTTTTATTTGTATTAATGCTCTAATTCACCCACTGCTGTTGTCCTTAAATTTCCCCACTGTGGGACTAATAAAGGAATATCTTATCTTTTCTTATACTGAATAAACCCAATGATAGAATATCTTCTGTATGTTGAGGTTGATTCATTCATTCATGGTGGATCTATCCACAGTAACAATAGAATATGTTTTTCCTTCTTTTCAAATAAATAAAAACTCTTAACTCTCTCACAAAGCGTGTTAAGCTTTATTTATTTATTTTATTTTTAACGGAATTGCGCCGTGAATGCTGGGTGATGACGAGCTGCCGCCGCACTGCATTGCTGGCTTTAACAATAATAATCAATAATGTATGAAAGATGCATTCACACTGCAGCGAAGGACGATACTTGTAATATTACGGCTTCATTATTCTTTATTTAAATAAAGACATAAAGGAGTCCTGTATAATGCTCCCCTATAGTATCGCTGCAGACAGCTATGGTTACAACGCCATATAATAACATCAATATAGATTTTTCTTTTCGAGACAGATTTCAAAGAGCTCGTCGCATGTTCGTCAGCATAAATTATTCATTGGGTCGGTGTCAGGGAGCAATAACGACCTTTACATGTAAATGTATGTGCGGCGAACGGCATAATTCATGCATTCATAAAAGAAAAAACAATTTTAAAAAAAAGGATGCGTGTCCTTGTACCATTCCTCTGTGATATGACACCCACTGCATATGTTATGTTTCTTTTTCTTTTCCTGCTTTAACATTTTTCTTTTTGTGTTTCCTTTTGGTCCTTCTAGGCCAGATGCATGGTTTTTTTTATTTCTTTTTTATTTCTTTTTATGTTTTATTATGCATTCTTACTTATGAAGGTTGTATTCCTGTAAAAATACTTAAATAAAATATCAAGTATAAAAAAAGACTTTGTTTCCTAGTACCATTCCTCTGTGATATGACACATACTGTTGTGCATATGTTATGTTTTTATTATTATTACTATTATTATTAGTATTAATATTATTATTGTTGTTATTATTATTATTATGCATTCTTACTTTTGAATGTTGTATTCCTGTAAAAATACCTAAATAAAATATCAAGTATAAATAAATAGAAAATACGTAATAACGCAATTATAACGACCTTAATGTATAAATGTATGTGCAGAGAACGGCATAATTCATGCATTCATCAAAGAAAAACCAATAAAAAACAAAAAGCCTGTGTGTCCTTCTACCATTCCTCTCTGGTGCATATGTTATGTTTTTTATATTTTTCATGGGTTCTACATTTTAATAGTGATTGTTGCACAACGTTGTATTTATTGGGTAATATTTTATCTTCTCACTATTGCGCATTGCTCCAGAATGGTGATGCAAAATGAGAACGAGAAGAAAACAGAGACAATAAAAAAAAGAAGAAATAAAGGTCCGGAAACAAATTAAGAATAGAATAGAATATATACTTTTATTAATCCCCAAGGGGAAATTAGTTCTCTGCATTTAACCCATCCTTAGTTATTAAGGAGCAGTGGGCTGCGGTGAAGCGCCCGGAACATTCATACAGCCGAATGAGTCGCGCGGACACGGAACTTTCTTTTGTTCCGGCTGTAATTGTTATTTTTCCGAGAGGTGAGAGTGGACATAAAAAACATGAAGTTCATTTCCCAGCGCCGGGCTCAACAATACAATATGTTGCGTGGTATGATCTTATGTACTTTTTCATATTCTTCTAATAACGCTAAGCCTCGGGCTTCAGAAGGTACACCTTGACCACGGACTTTATTTGCCCGTGCATGTCGGCTGTGAGCTGCACGCCGAACACGCCGGGTAGGAAACACTCGTCTTTCTGTTATGAACAATGCAGTCCGCGGTTCATTTGTTACAGAGAACCTTTTGATATTGTCGGGGCGTTGTTGACTCGGACACTCGTGATGGCAAAAGAAATAACGTGAGGGAATTAAATCATAAAGAATAAATCCAATGTCAGCTGCGCTGGTCAAAAGGCTTGCTGCCAATTTAAAAAAAACAAAGATACATTGAGACAGCGTTTCTTTTTCTTATCTCGATAAAAAAAAGGGAAATTATAAAGTCAAGAATAATATATCGAAAGTTACGGATGTAACTCCTGTTCTATGAATCCTGGATGACCGATAAAGGTAGTGCTTAACCCTGGATGACTACAAGTAATGTGATGGTCAAAAAAGGATGAAATAGCACAAAAGTTACGGATGTAACTCCTGTTCTATGAATCCTGGATGACCCTCACAGGTAGTTCTTAACCCTGGATGTCTAAGAACTCTGAGTACATTTGAATTTTCTACAGACATGAGTCCTTTTTTTATATTGATTGTTGAGTTTAATGTGGCTCAGTGGTTAGCAGGTCCGTCTTTCAATCAGGGGGTTGGCGGTTCAATCCCCGCCCTAGTCGATGTGTCCTTGAGCAAGACACTTAACGCTGATTGGCTCCCTGTAGCTGTGATTCTAAGTCCCTTTGGATAGAACCGTCAGCTAAATGTAATGTCAAATTTTCTCTGGACAGCGACTGCACGCCGTCCGTCTATTCTTTCTCTCTTAACCCTTGTGTTGCCTTAGGGTCATTTTGACCCGAATCAATATTACACCCTCCCCCCGCCTTTGGGTCATTTTGACCCGATTCAATGTTTCACCCTCCTGTTACCTTTATATTTACTAACATATTTTACCCTTTGGGTTCAATTTGACGCCAGCAATTAAAACCTCCAGAAAATTATTAGAATTAATATTGTTTTCCAAGTTTAAGTGTGAGGCACTTTATGTTTGTTTGTTGACTACCGAAAGAACACCGACATTAAACATTGAATGGGGTCAAATTAATCTTAAAGCGGGGGGAGGGTGTAATATTGATTCGGGTCAAAATGACCCTAAGGCAACACAAGGGTTAAGAGAAAACTCACTTCCCGATATCAGCCTGAACTCTCTCCCATGCAGAACCCCCCCCCCCCCCCCCCTCTCAAACAAAAACACCGCTACACGAGTGTCCTGTCAGTCATCCGGCCCGTTAAGTGCATACCTGTTCACAGAGCTCTGCACTGAGCTGCACATGTATAATTTAAACTTGATCCCGGGAGACCGCCTCGGAGCTTCTCCGTGCTCCGCGGTCGGCCTCTCGAAGCCACCGCGGCCCTCGTCCCGCCCTAGATCGAGTGTCCTTGAGCAAGACGCTTAACCCCGAGTTGCTCCCCGCAGCGGTGTCTATACGCTGTACGAATGCAACGTGACTGTAAGTCAGCTAAAATGTCGCGGGATGCAACACGGCGGGTTACAAATCAACGATTTGTCGACTTTTTCTTCTCAACGAGATGCTCACGGCTCCGGGTACGTGCAGGCGGAAGGGAAATGAACGACAATAACAAGCGAAGTAAAAAAAAAACACAAAAAAAACAATCTTCCCGTGTTCCCTCCACACATAAAACCACCAAACAATGATCACAGTCGATAGACGCTGTGATCTCGCTGTTCCCGAATATCGACCGTCTGGGTTCTCGGATAATATTGTCGAGAGGACTTCCTCCTCTATTTGCTTTATTCCTTGCTCACTCTTGACGTGGGGAGAATACACAATGTTTATATAATTTTTTTTTACTGTGAGTACATCCCATATTGCCCCCCCCCCCCCCCCCCTCGGAGAAAAACCTTGTTTCGAAGCCCCGCCGGCTGATAGGGAAAGAAAAATGAAAGCTTTGAAAGTCGAATATGGATGAATAATTAATGCGTTTTGACTTGGGAGAACAATAGTATGGAATAAAAGAGGAACATTAACATGCTTCTAACGGCAAAAAAAAAGAGATGCTGCGTAGGAGGAGGAGGAGGAGGAAGAGGAAAAACAGAGGAGCTGAAGGAGAAACCTCCAGGGGGAGGAGAGGGTACCCAAAGTGCCTTCAGGAGGACCGCGTTGCTATTGGCTGACACCTGTGGATCCTAATATCACGTAATCCAGAGTTGCCCCCGCGGCTCGGTGGGATTAACCAGCTGTCACGTCCCAGGTGTGTTCCCGTGAACTGATGATATGAAAGTTAATAGAACAGGAGACGTGACAATATTCTTTTCATACGGTTGAATGATTCCAGTGGCAGGAGGTAGTGGGTGAACTATCTCTCTAACAATTTATGTTGTTTAATCGTATAATTGCGAAAAAACTTATTCCTCACGCTGGTTTCATGCACTCTTAGGAAATAGATAACTTGTAAAGTGGTTATTTTTCTCGATGTTTAGTCCTCTCGTCCTCAAGCCGTCGTAGTTTTAGGTCACGAAAACTGATATTTCTATTAAAACAATGACGTCATCGCCTCTATTCAGGCACGACCAGTTCCCGTCACGACAGAATATTGTCCAGGTTGCGTCGTTCATTCCTTTTTGTTATTTTTTTAATCACAGAGATATTTATTATAGAACGACGGTCGTTTAAATAATATATCTGTATATGTGAAGATGGGGATTTTTTAATATTCTATTTCATCTTTTTATACAGTCGAATGATTTCACTTGGAGTGGTAGTAGTGGGTAAACTATTTAACTAACAATGTATAATGTTTATCTCTCTATTGTAATCATTGCAAGCTGTTTTCTCTATGTTTAGTCCTCTCGTCCCTAAGCCGTTGTAGTTTTAGTTCACGAAAACTGATATTTCTATTAAAACAATGACATCATCACCTCTATCAGGTATGACCAGTTCCCATAACGACAGAAAATGTTCCACCTTTTATCATTTCTGTTCATTTTTGTTCATTTTTGCTTCCTTTTTGCCTTTTAGTGTGGACGGAGACGTGTATTATAAAACGAAGGTCGTTTGGAGAGAAGTTTATGTATATGTAGACGGGGCTTTCTAATATTCTATTTCATCTATCGTTGCCCCTGAGTATCTGTTGAAGCGCCAACTGAGGCGTCAATACCACAGGTGGGGAACAAATTCATTCAGATTTATGTGTTACAGGCGCATTTAAACATGTTACCACTTGCAGAAACATGTGCACACCCACATGTACACACACACTCACACATGTACACACACACATGTTCAGTACAAGCCATAAACACTCAGCCATGGTTATCCTTTTAGCATGCGTGTAAAACTTTGGCATGCTGGAGATATGGCGGATATAAAAAAAAATTCTCCCTTGGATAAGCCCTCTCTGTCTCATACAAAAACACCCACAGGCACACACACACACACACACACTTGGCTTGATATGAACCTCGATAACGGCGCACACACACACACACACACACACACACACGTAACATCTGTCGAACATGGCCTACAGAACTCGCACCGCCATCGAGACCCGGGGGCCGATGCGGAGGCCTCAGGCTTTAGCCCCGGCTCAGGGAGCGAGAGAGAGGGAGTGAGAGAGAGTGAGAGGGAGCGAGAGAGAGTGCGAGAGAGAGAGTGAGAGAGAGGCGAGAGGGAGAGAGATGAGAGAGAGAGGGAGAGAGAGGAGAGAGAGAGAGAGGGAGGAGAGAGAGGAGAGAGAGAGAGAGAGAGAGAGAGAGAGCGAGAGAGAGAGAGAGAGGAGAGAGAGAGAGAGAGAGAGTGCGAGAGAGAGAGAGAGAGGGAGTGCGAGAGCGTGAGAGAGAGAGCGCGAGAGAGGGAGAGAGAGGGAGTGCGAGAGAGAGGGAGAGGGAGTGAGAGAGAGAGAGAGAGGAGGAGAGAGGAGAGAGGAGAGAGAGAGAGAGGAGGAGAGAGGAGGAGAGAGAGTGAGAGGAGTGAGAGGAGGCAGAGAGAGAGTAGAGAGAGAGTGAGAGGAGGAGGGAGAGAGAGAGAGGGAGAGAGAGGTGAGAGAGAGGTGAGGGAGGAGAGAGAGAGAGGAGAGGAGAGAGGAGAGGGAGAGAGAGAGTGAGAGGGAGAGAGAGGGAGTGAGAGAGAGAGAGTGAGCGAGAGAGAGAGAGAGGGTGTGAGAGAGAGAGTGAGAGAGTGAGAGGGAGCGAGAGAGAAAGAGAGAGGAGAGAGAGCGAGAGAGAGAGGAGAGAGAGAGGTGAGAGAGAGGAGAGGGAGCGAGAGGAGAGAGAGAGCGAGAGAGAGAGAGAGTGAGAGAGAGAGAGAGAGTGAGAGAGAGAGAGAGCGAGAGAGAGAGAGTGAGAGAGAGTGAGAGGGAGCGAGAGAGAGAGAGCGAGAGAGTGAGAGAGAGTGAGAGGGAGCGAGAGAGAGAGAGAGAGTGAGAGGGAGGGAGAGAGAGGGAGTGAGAGAGAGGGAGCGAGAGAGAGAGAGGGAGCCGCTGTGACCTCCAATCAGACTCCCGGTAATCCCCCCCGAAAAACACGAAATTTTGGGCAGATTTCCAATTGACAATGTAATATCGCCTCGTGAAATTTAAACGGGGGGATTTTGACAGATGTGACTGGAACCTTGAGTTTATGCAGCTTCACCGTGTGTGTGTGTGTGTGTGTGTGGCGGGGGGGGGGGGGGCGTCAGGTCAATGCAATTACGCAATGTGCAACAAAAACAAAAGCAAGACGAATGGGAGGGGATTTCTGTGGGGATTTGGCAACGCGTCCCACTCTTGGGCATGTAATGTCCGTGCGTGTGTGTGTGTGTGTGTGTGTGTGCGTGTGTGTGTGTTTTGTGGCAACATAAAAAAGGAGGTGTTAATCACTCGTTCTCACCTGTGTCGGGTGTCCCGGTTCCTGATAATAAGCCGTAACGGAGTGTTTAAAAAAAGGAGAAAAGAGAGGGTAAAAAAAAGAAACAATCATTCATGATGCTAACGAGAGTCACTCAGAATTGCATAGGCTACAATAAGTCAATGTTTCTCCTTCATGAAAATGGGATTAGGGTTGATTTAGAAAGCTGTATTGTGTCACATTAAATATTTACCCAAACAGGAAGCTTTTTACCATTTCCGTCCCAGAGGACGGGGAAGTATCAAATACAGACACGATGAAAACCTTCGTCTGAACCAGAAATATTAGTCAGAGAGATGCAATAATAACAGCAAACGAGAGAGTAGAGTTACATAAGGAGAGAACACTTCACAGGACAGATGACTGTGCAATCCCATCGAGATTCTACGCTCGAGAAAATACAGAAATCGAGAATGTAGCGCCTGCAGCGCAGTCGGAGATATCGCCGTCATAATCCACAGCAGGAGGAGAGAAAGAAAACATATTTTTGTTTTACAGCAGAGTTTCACATGCGAGTCGATGAGAGTCTGTGACGTCTGAAGAGAGAACCCTCACCATGTGCTCGGGCGATATCAAACACATCACGCCCGTGGGTGCCGAAGCGAAGATAATGCTAATGGTAACCCGAGCTAATTGTGTTCTAATTGTGCACGATGCTCAAAATCCCACCGCTCACTCGCCACTGTGGGAGACGGGCGTAGGATTCAAAGAAAGGGGGTATTTTTTTTGGGGGGGGGGGGTGGATATCCATTGTTAGAGACAGAATTTCAGGGTCATAGTGATATTTTATGCTCATTTGGACTCTATCACGGAGATAAAGATGAACTAGTTCAGTGTCAAATATACCATTCAATGAAAAAAAAATTCTAATAATATATATTAATGCAAAGAATAGAGAGAAGTCGATAGTTATTTCTTGTATTTCGAATTTGCTCGTTCACTAGAGACAGTTTCTAACTTTTCCCTTTCGTTTGCCTCAAATAAAGCTAAATGTAGGCAGGTAACCATCATTAACATATATATATATATATATATATATAATATATATATATATATTAGGGCTGTCAATCGATTAAAAAAATTAACTAATTAATCGCACATTTTGAAATTCATTAATCGCGATTAAAAGTTTTTTTTCTTATCTTCTCAATGAACGAGTAATCACTTCAGACAGCGTGTATTTTAGACACTTGTTTAATTGTATTCTTTTTTAAAGACAAAACTTCACACAGAGCTGTGTTTTCAAAGAGGCTCCTACCTATAAAGTGTCAGCGAGGTATTTAATATCGTGGATGATAAATTGTTTCTTCAGTGAAACATCCAGATTAGTAAAAAAAGGTGTATTAGAGACCCCATTGGTCCTGTCATCTTTAACATAAACAGCAGCAGAACCAGTGGCCTTGGTAAACTGACAAATATGTCAAGTTAACCCTCTGGAGTCTGGGCTCATTTTCTCGATTTTACAAAACAATTTAAATTCACCTTTTAAAGTCTTTTGCATGTGACACATCCCAGTGTTTCCCCCACCATTCTATCAGGGTGAGGCCCCGCCCCCCTGTCATGTTCTCTATCGCGCCAGATTACAGCAGAAGTAATGTAAGGTTATTTTCTTAAAGACGTCTTTGTTCTTGTATTAAACTAAACGTCTGTTGTTGGTTGTCTCTACAGCAGCATGTCACTCTGTCTCGACGTGTCGGTCACTCTTCTCTCTCCGTCTCGCCGCAGAGCTCCATGCCGGCGTGTCTGCGCGCGCATCGAGCGGAGCAACAAAAAAAGTCACCTGCACCTTCCGCCCCGCGTCAGCGACACGTCGCCCTCTGCTCCTCTGTGAATATGGAGGAGCAGACGGGAGGAAGGAGGCGGACTGCCGCGGCTTGACACTCACAGGAGTGAAACAACTTCAACGACACCGGAAGTAAACAAAGTTGCGTCAATTGCGTTAAAATATTGTAGTGCGTTAATCGCGGCCAAATTAATCGCATAGATTAACGCGTTAACGCTGACAGCCCTAATATATATATAAATATATTATATATATAGCCACATTCTGTAACTACCTGGATTTACAGGTCACTCCGTGCATCATTTACTTTGAGCTAAATTCATTGGTTGTCGTTGAGGAGAGGCGTTACTAGGCAGAGTAAGAAAGCCAGCGCAGCAGCCTCCCCCAGGTCCTAGTGCCCGGGGATTATATCTCGTTAAGTATGATAATAGGCTGTTGGATTGTAATTTGAAAGGGGAGAAAACATACAAACCAAAACACACGCACATATGTAGCGTGTTAGAGTTATAAATACCTAAATAGCCCTTTAAATATATAAAAAAGTTGATATTTCTTATACGTTTGACACAGTGAAAAACAGCCTGGGGTCAAATTGACCCCAAAGAACACCGACGTTAAACATTGAATGGGGTCAAATTGACCCTAAAGGTAACAGGAGGGTTAAAGATCAAGTCAACGGGACCGGGACTCACTTGAGCTCCAGGATGGTTCTGGTGTATCCGTCGGGGTGGACCCTGCGGATGAAGTTGAAGTCGCCCACGTAGAGGGAGCCGTCGGGCCCGCTGGCCAGCGCCACGGGGGCGAACAGCATCATGTCGCGGGCGGCGCCGCTGCAGCTCGGACCGCAGGGGACGCTCCGGTAGAACCCGTTGCCCATCACGGTGCTGATGACGGGAGGCTGCTGGGAGAGGAACACGTTCTCTCCGTTGCCCTTGTGGAGAATTCCTGGGGGAGGGGAGAAAGGAACGCGAGAAATAAATCATTAAAAAAGGTCCCGACGACATATTTGTATCCGTCGGCTTCTCGCTACCGGTGATTATTTAATGCCAGACTTTGAACAGTTTGGGCTTTTCCACATGACGGGATGTTCTTGTTGTCGTGGGGTTTGGAGTCATTTGGAAAATACTGTTTTTTTTATTTCTTTTTAAGAACAACTCTTGACAGCCCGTCTCTGCACCAATCAGGATTTCACAATGTTTTCATCTCAATGTGATGCGGTTGTTTTGAAGTTAAAACCAAACACACACCAAACACACACACACACACACACACACACACACACACACACACACACACACACACACACACACACACACACACACACACACACACACACACACACACACACACACACACACACACAGAGACTACATTCAGTAAGAACTGCATCGAGCTATGGGTACTTGAGGAAGAGCATTAATAATATCTGCATGTATTTAGTTGGTACTGTGTGTTGGGATGAGGTAACATATGAAATATACATGCTTTTATTTTGTAGCATTCTGATCCTTGTATATATGTATTTGATTGAGTCAAAGGAAGCAAAATAAAGGTGTTGTTTGCTTAAAGAAATTAATTGTTAATAAGCTCTCTACTGTGACAGAAACTGAAAACACTATACACCATGTATATATATATGTATATATATATATTTATATATATATACACATATATACTATAGAAGCCGTTGTCTCACCGCTGCGTATGTTGAGGGCGTGGTGTTTGTCCACAGACCAGCCGCCCAGGTTGGAGGGGATCAGTTCAAAGCCCTGCATCAGAGCCGTCCTCCGCTCCCATTGGATGAATCCGGGACACGCCTCGTACTCGTAGCCGACTGACACTGAAACGCACACGCACACACACACACACACATACAAACACACACACACACACACAGATGTTAATACGCATTAAAAAAAAACATGTTCTGTTGACCCGCCGTGTCTTAGCTGTTCAGCTAAATATCTGTTTGTGTCTGAGTGTGTGTGTGTGTGTGTCTGTGTGTTTGTCTGTGAGTGTGTGTCTGTGTGTGTGTAAGTGTGTGAGTGTGTGTAAGTGATTGTGAGTGTGTAATGTAATGTGTCTGTCTGTGTGTAAGTGTGTGTTTCTGAGTATGCATGTGAGTGAGTGTCTGTGTGTGTGTGTGAGTGTGTGTATGTCTGTCTGTAGGTGTGTGTGTGTCTGAGTCTGCGTGCGTGTGTGAGTGTGTTTGTGTGTGTGATGGTGTTTGTCTGTGTGTGTGTCTGTCTGTAGGTGTGTGTGTCTTTGTGAATGTGTTTGTGTGAGTGTGTGTCTGTGTGTGTGTGAGTGTGTGTCTGTGTGTGTGTGTATGAGTGAGTGTGTGTCTGTGTATTTGTCTGTGTGTGTGGGGTGTGTGTGTCTGTATGTGTGTTTGTATCTGTGTGTGTGTGTGAGTATGAGTGTGTGTTTGTATGTGTGTGTGTGTGTGAGTGTGTGTGTGTCTGTCTGTGTGTAAGTGTGTGTCTGAGTGTGTGTGATTGTAGGTGTCTGTGTGTGTCTGTGTGTGTCTGTAGGTGTGTGTGTCTGAGTCTGCGTGTGTGAGTGTGTGTCTGTGTGTCTGGTGTGTGTGTGTGTGTCTGTATGTGTGTTTGTATCTGTGTGTGTGAGTATGAGTGTGTGTTTGTATGTGTGTGTGTGTGAGTGTGTGTGTGTCTGTCTGTGTGTAAGTGTGTGTCTGAGTGTGTGTGATTGTAGGTGTCTGTGTGTGTCTGTAGGTGTGTGTGTCTGAGTCTGCGTGTGTGAGTGTGTGTCTGGTGTGTGTGTGTGTGTGTGTGTGCGTGCTGAGTGGCGCTGAAAGCCCTCCTCAGAGTGTGAGGGTCGTGGAGGAGTGGGCGTGTAATCATACGTTTTTAAAGAAGGTGACACAAAGCCGCCGGCATGTGAGCGCACACAAATACACAATGACGTCATTTTTAAGTAGTGGTGTTTCTTTGCAGTGTGTGTGTGTGTGTAAGTGTGTGTGTGTGGGGGGGGGGGTACTCAAGCCACGGTAACATCGTAACTCGCGTGAGTTTACTCGCTTGACCACTTTTCGCTTCATTCGCGCCTTAGAGGGGGCGGGGCTTATCTCAGTGGCTTTACTCCGTGGAAACAGTTATTACAAAAGTTATTACACACGTAATGCTGCGTTCACTGGCGGGAGTTTACTCGCCCGCCAAGTTGTGGTTATTCGCGTCTTTCGCTTCATTCGCTTTATTCGTGCCTTAGAGGGGGCGGGGCTTATCTCAGTGGCTTATCTCCGTGGAAACAGTTATCATTTCCTTCATCCGCCGTGAAGAACTAACCACTAGTTCTGCTTCATACTTGTTGAGGACATCCCAGAAACGTCAGAACATCGAACGCCCTCGTGTTTGGGTTCATAACATTAATATATATATATATTTATCCATGACATCACCCGTAGGCTCACACAGCTCGGTGACCTTCACCTCTACGTCTGAATGTCTCTTCAGCTCCACTAGAGCAGCAGTTAGATTCACCAACGGCGGAGCAGCTCGATGCTGATTGGCTGTCGCGACTTGCCGCCGGCTTCACGCAATTCGCGTCGAGTTCTGTACGTTGACTTTGCTTATGGAATCTACTCGCGTGAGAAATTCTCAACACTTTTGGTGTGAACGCAGCTTCACACTTCACACTTCCAACAGATGCAGCGCAACATTAGCGTCTATTTAGCGTCAAATATACGTCCGCCTGTCGGTTCCCACATATCTGCATCTGGCTCTCTAACCGACGTTTCACAAGCCGGTGAATCTTAAGATGCTATTCCCTTTTTTCTCCTTCTTTTGATGTGAAACCAGCCGCCTGTTGCGTCTGGAAAAATAAAAAAATACAAATATAAAAGCTTGCGGTCGGTAAATAATAAATACGCTGAAGGTCACTGAAACCTTTTTCACTGTTCTCATGACCACGAGTTAGTTACCCTTTAAAAACTACACTCGGTGATTTAATCGTTTGTTTGTATGAACTTATTGATTTGAATATGTGCTTTATTCCTGACCCCATGCAGAGTTTTATATTGCTTGTTACGAGGCTTTCATTTAAAGGAACTCTCTCTCTCTCTCTCCAGGCATTGGGGTGGAGGGGCGTGATAATACAAAGCAACTTATTTTGTCTTAAACATTTAGCCCAAAAATGCTAAAACAACGGCTCAACGTATGAGCATCGAGTTCAATACAGACGACTCGGGCTGCAACAACCAATCCATAAAAATCAAGTTGTCAACAAATTTCATTTTCGATTTCGTTGTGTCGATGTTTGAGTTATAAGAAAAAAAGAAAAGTTGTCTGTGAAAGTCACAGAGCTGGAAGAGACAGTTATTCAGATGTAGAGGTGAAGGTCACCGAGCTGTGTGAGCCTACGGGTGATGTCATGTATAAATATATATACATTCATATATTATATTCATGTTATGAACCCAAACACGAGGGCGTTACATGTTCAGGCATTTGTGGGATGTCCTCAACAAGTATGAAGCAGAACTAGTGGTTAGTTCTTCATGGATGAAGGAAATGATAACTGTTTCCACGGAGATAAGCCCCGCCCCCTTCAAGGCGCGAATGAACCACAAATAGTTGCGTGAGTAAACTCCCGGAGTAAAACGTTGTCGGTTCAGTTTTTCGAATAGTGAGTTGAAAATGAATGTTTGTTGTTTTTATCCGAAAAAAATTAATCGACAGATTAATCGATTATTAATATAATAATAATAAGATAAGATAATATTATAGCGCACAGTCTACACGTCTGTCACTCGCTGATCTCTCTTTTTTTGCTTCATTGTGAACCGACTTGCCTGAGAACCAATGAGCTGGGAGCACAGCCGGAGTAAAGACCAGTGGAGGCGGCAGGAATACGCGAGTAGAGCGCTCGCGTTACACGCTCGAGGCTCGGGAGATTCCCTTTCGGAGAAACCGACACAACTTTAAAGTTTCGACTCCGTGGTTTTCGAAGTGATTCGGGAGGGGAAATAATCGGTGATTCGGGGAGCTTTTGAAAGAAACTATAAAATGTTGGACGAAACTTATTAGTCCAGGAACTATTACTTCATCACGTTCCAAAAGGTCCATTTGTTTCAATCGAGTGTGCGTTGCGCTCTAATGGGGCCTTTGATCTTTTTGGAAGTCCCAAAAAGAGAGACGCACAAAGTAGTCAGATGTCTTGAAAATGTAACGTACTGTGGATCTTCTCCTTCAAGTCGTTTCATGGCTTGGAAACAAATCCGTCCTTATGAAAATGCATCAAAGGTTTTGCCGTAAATACATCGGCGCCGGCGGGGGACGCTTGTCCCCGTAAAAAAAAAAGAAGCAAAAAACCAAACAAAAGAAACAACCTTTAATAACGCTGATTCCATTTGATATTTGAGGAACACGGCTCTTCCAGGACAAAACAATCTCAAAGGGACAGCGTCAGTGTTCTGAGAGCCGCCTCACAACCCAATGTGACCGCGGCTATATTACAAGACACACACACACACACACACACACACGCACACTCAATATCTCACAGGTGAAAAGCTTTCATTCTCCTCTTGCTGGAGCCCCGGGCGATGTGTTCACCCCGGCAAACAGAGCATGATCTCCCTCCTCTTGTTCTCGCTGTGTGTGTGTGTGTGTGTCAACGGATGCCTGTATGTGTTGTTGTGCCAACAAAGCACCCGGGATGGATCAGCGCAGGCAGGGGGGTCCGTTGAGGGGCTGAAGCCTCTAATGCATCGTGACAAATGTGGGAAATTAGAAGAACAAATTTGAATCTGAGTATTCATCCAAATAAAAGCGCAGGAATAAAATGCACTTATAGTATCGTCTCCATGGGAAACAACAAAATCACTCAGGACTTCTTCTCTCTAACTCCCTCGGGAGGACGGAGCGTTTTTCGGCCGGTCTCCATTCAAAGCCCCGTGTAACCGGGGGAAACGGCCGCCGGCTGTCACCTGAATACGTTATTATTCATAACACAGGTTGGGGATTGTTTTGGTGTTGCTCCCGGAAAACAAAAGACTGTCATTACGTGGCCCATAACCAGGGTTTCATTGACGTCGCAGTACTTTATGTGCTTTATTAAACGTTCAACATCATAAAAAAGTTAATTAAAAAACGCCAATTGAAACCTAAACCCTTAAAAAGCAACAAAATAAAAGAAAAACTTTATTTAGCTGTAATAGTTTCATAATTTAAACGTGTGGAAATGGTGTCAGGGTTGTGGTATTATTATAAGATAATGTATATTATATAAAGTAATCTTAACACCGTTTGTATAGGATTTTATTACTTCCATTTTGTTTACGGCTCTGCTGTGGCGTTTAACTTTAGATGTTTTTTATGGATTATCTTGGAGCCAAATAAAATCGTGCACTATTACGCACGAAGAAAGAAAAAAAAGTCGACCAGCCGATCATCAACCCCTCCGAGCAGCCGCGTGTTCACGCTTGAAACATCGAGTCTCCTCTGAGGGAAGACGCTCCCCAGGATCCTCGGAACTGTGTTCGTGAACCGGAACGAGGGCTCGCGTGTGATTGGCCGAGATCTTCTCGGTCTACAACGCACCCGCCTCTTAATTCTCTCTGAGCCCGGACACGGGATTACCAAAAGTGCGTTAGTCACGCTCCTGATGGGCAGGAGGCTCTGCTGGGTTCATGAGAACTAACCAAACAAACAAACAAAAAACATATATTTAATATTTAACCTGCCGTGATATTTTATTTTCCACTCAACTTTACTGCAGAGAATATGAGCATCTGTCAGCTGCATCTTTGGAAAAAAGTATAGCAGGTCACAACAAAATAAAATTAAAATAAAAACAGCAGCATAGAAGTTGAGAAGAGGTGAAAGATCAGGAGCGAGTCGGAGCAGATGAAATGCAGCTGGAGCAGATAAGGAGTGGAGGGGATGGATCAGGAGGAGAGAGACAGAGAGAGAGACAGAGAGAGAGACAGAGAGAGCCTCGGGCGAGGGAGATGCAATCTCCGTACGAGGCCGTACAGCCGGGCGGACAAAGCTTCTGGCACGCCGGCCATATCTCGCCGCTTATTGAAAGCTGTGTCTCGCAGCGGCACAGTTTGTCTCCGTCATTCCACGCGTCGTCCGAAGGTCCAAGCCGCTCGATGTTAAGCCGTTTGCCTGCCACACGGATTATCACGGCTAGTGACAATTCGGAATCGGAATGAAGATCGGAGTCGAAATCGGAGTCGGAATCGGAGTCGGAGTCGGAACTGGAAACGTAATCAGAATCGGAAATCAAAGTCGTAATCAAAGTCGGAGTCGGAACTGGAAACGTAATCAGAATCGGAAATCAAAGTCGGAATCAAAGTCGGAGTCAGAGTCGGAATCGGAAGTGGAATCAGAATCAGCTTTATTGGCCATGTGTGTGTGTGTGTGTGTGCACACATGTTATTTGACTCCGGTTACATGTACGTCGTACATACGTGTAATTTACAAATAGTACGATGAATTTATAATGTTTTAACTGCATCAGACTCTTCTTCTTCTTCAGGGTTCTTCTTCCCGGTATCTTCTGCCCGGTAACTCTGCTTGTTGTCAAACCCACCATATTTCTACGTATTTCTACCATCATCTAATCTCCAGCCTCTCTCCAGTCCCGGCGCTCATTAACAGCGCGCTGATCACCTCCTGATCGGTCACTCATTTACGGGACGACTTCCAATCAGAGTTGGTGGATCGGAGTGTCGGACGCGGTTGATTAAAACTTCGTACTGCGCGGCGTCTTCTATCTCGTCTCCACACTTCACCGCTACAATCCCACCCACCCATCCACGCGCTGAAGGCAGTCCATCAGGACGATCTCATCAGGCTCAGCCTCATCGGGGTCAAGCGTCTTGCCCAAGGACACGTCGACATGGCCGAGCGGAGCCGGGGATCAAACCGCCGTTCCCGTGACTGAGTCGCCCGTTTATTTACTCGGCTGGAATCCCATTTGAAGGGAAGACGTTTTTTTTTCTCTCTCTCTCTCTCTGCACTTCTGCACATTCTGAGCAAATATGTTTCCCCATTAAAAATCCTGAGCCCTGTATTCAGGATAGATACATATTTTGGGGGGGGGGGGGGGGGCTCATTGGTTTTCTTGTTCATCGCCCAGTGAGAAGATGTTCATGAAATATGCAACGAGATCAAATGGCACTCGTTCACACTCACAACTCTTCCATTACCACCTCTAAAGCTCGCTAATTACTAATGTATGACCTGTTGGTTCACGACACACACACACACACACACACACAGGAGAAAGAATGTAAGGAAGACAGAAAGAAAGTAAGAAAGTAAGAAAGAAAAAGAAAGTAGAAAAGAAAGTAAGAAAAAAAGTAAGAAAGAAAGTAGGAAAGAAAGAAAAAGAAAGAAAGAAAGTAGGAAAGAAAAAGAAAGTAGAAAAGAAAGTAAGAAAAAAAGTAAGAAAGAAAGAAAAAGAAAGAAAGTAGGAAAGAAAGAAGGAAAGTAGGAAAGTAAGAAAGAAAGAAAAAGAAAGTAGGAGAGAAAGAAAGAAAGAAAAAGAAAGAAAGTAGGAAAGAAAGAAAGAAAAAGAAAGTAGGAGAGAAAGAAAGAAAGAAAAAGAAAGAAAGAAAATAGGAACGAAAGAAAAAGAAAGAAAGTAGGAAAGAAAGAAAGAAAATAGGAAAGAAAGAAAGAAAGTAGGAAAGAAAAAGATAGAAAGAAGGAAAGTAGGAAAGAAAGAAAGTAGGAAAGAAAAAGAAAGTAAGAAAGAAAGAAAGAAAAATAAATAAATAAAATGAAAGCAAGTAAGAAAGACAGAATTGAAAAAAAAGAAGAAAGAACATTTCTTGGACCCTGAGACCCCCCCACACACACACACATATTTCCTTATTCTAAAAGGAAGAAGACCTGTGGGGCCCCCTGTGGGGCCCCCCGTGTATCCCCCGCTCCACCCACCTGTGGCGTGCGTGAGGCCCCACACCTCCTGGCCGTAGATGTCCGTCTTGTTCCAGACCAGCCGGTGGACCAGGCCGGGCCCGGCGGGGTACCAGCGCTGGTACAGCCGTCCCTGCACCGCCACGCGGACGTGCACCTTGGAGAGGCCGCCCAGTGGCGAGACGGGGGACAGCAGCGAGGGCGGCGTGAGCAGGATCCGGAGCAGGGACAGGTAGCCCGCCGAGCGGGTGCTCAGATAGCTCAGCTTGAAAAAGGCCCCGGGGATGGAAACCTCCTCCTGGACCGCCTGGGGGACAACGAGCGAGGGAACAGGAGGAGAGGAGAAACCGTGTGAGGAAACGAGAGAGAGGCGCCGTACCGCTTTGTGTTCTTTAACAAAGAGACGACGGCGCTCAGGGACACACGGCTCCGAATATGTCGCCGTGAAGAACGTTTCGTTTTTTAAAAACTGAATGAATATTGATGTCCGTCTGCCTCCGTGGGTTTTTTGTTTTTAAGAACACGTCGATATCCAAAATCCTTATCGACTAACACATAAAAAGCGATGTGCTCATTTCTCTAATAAACTGCAGCACGCATTGATTCAAAGCCGTGTGAGCGTCTTAAATCTTATTATCTCCCGACAGATTTTGTCCTCTAAAGTCTAAAGGCTTATATTCCAATATATATGTGTGTGTGTGTGTGTGTGTGTTACACAGGTGAACACGGTGGGTGTTGCTAAGCTTACGGGGAACACTAAGTACTTCTCCTCCAGTTCATATATTTGTTTGTCCTGAGCTGTTATTTGTTATTTCTCATACGGATCGAGACGTTCCTTCATTTTAAATCTCATCACATTTGGTCCAACGAGGTTGAACAGACAAAAAGAAGAAAGAAATCCCTTCGCTTCTTATTTAAGAGGCCATTGTTCCTTCCTTTCTTCTTCCTTCCTTCCTTTCGTCCTACTTACTTCCTACCTCATTCCCTCCTTTCCCTTTCCTTCCTCCTTACCCCCTCCTTCCTCTTTTCTTCATTTCTCCATCCTTCCTTTCTTCCTCCTTTCTTGCTGTCTCCTTCCCCCTTCCTTCCTTCCTCCCTCATTACCCTTTCCTCCTTCCTTCCTTCCTCCTTTCCCCTTCCTCCTTCGTTCCTCCATTCTTCCTTTCTTCCTCCTTCCTTGCTGTCTCCTTCCCCCTTCCTTCCTTCTTCCTTCCTCCTTCCTTCCTTCCTCCTTTCCCCTTCCTCCTTCGTTCCTCCTTTCTTCTTTTCTTCATCCTTCCTTCCTTCCTTCTTCCTTTCTTCCTCCTTCCTTGCTGCCTCCTTCCCTCCTTCCCCCTTCCTTCCTCCTTTCTTCCTTCCTCATTACCCCTTCCTCCTTCGTTACTCCTTTCTTACTTTCCTTCCTTCCTTCCTTCCTTCCTTCCTTCCTTCCTTCCTTTCTTTCTCCTTCCTTCCTTCCTTCCTTCCTTCCTTCCTCCTTCCTTCCTTCCTTCCTTCCTTCCTTCCTTCCTTCCTTCCTTCCTTCCTTCCTTCCTTCCTTCCTTCCTTCCTTCCTTCCTTCCTCCTTCCTTGCCACAAAAACATGGTGTTACCATGGCACACGCTGGCTCCGACATTCCACTCAAGTGTCCAGGTAACACGGAAACAAATCTCCGCGTCCTCGGAATTTCAGTTGGAGCAGAAATGAGGTCGGATTGAGGTTTTGGTTACTATAAAAATATCTTCGGAGTCACGTTGGAGGGTAAATATATAATCACCAGTCTGACCTCCAGGCCTGACTCTCAGCCGCCTCATTTGCTTCACGGTGGCGGAGGAGAGGGACGCGGCGCTCATTTGCATTGAGCTCATTCCGGATTTTGCATCATGCAAATGAGGAAGGAGCTAAATTTGCAAAACCCCCGGTGAGACCGGGCGGCTTCGTTGCCGAGCTGGAACAAATTGAGCCGGAGCTTCGTTCTTCCGGCCCGCCGTCCGTAGACGTGACGGCGCTCTGCCGCCCCACGTGCATTTTGTTTATTCAAAGTTTATTAAGACTGAACATCCGCCACGCGTCCAGGAGATCGGATCGACGCTTCTGGAGAGACGCAGAGGACAGAACGACTTTGCTTTGTCATCATACTTCATAATTCAGTTAAACTCAATTCAGTTTGTTTTATGTAGCCCGATATCACAAAGTACGTATGTTCCTCTTTACAATCCGTACACATACGACATCCCTGACCTTTGACCTCACATCAGATCAGGAGAAACTCCCAAGAAAGAGAAAAAAATGGAAAAAAGTGAGGAAGTCTTCAGGCGAACAAGAGAGGAGAGGATCCCTCTCCAGGATGGAGAGAATAATATATGTCATGTGACCAGAGGGAAGCATTACGGAGGTAAAATGGACATGATTGGAGGAAGAAGGGAAGGAGGAAGGAAAGAGGAAGGAAGGAAAGAAGGAGGAAGAAAGGAAGGAAGGATTTGAAGGAAGGAAGGAAGGAAGGTGGAATAAGGAAGGAAGGAAGCAAAAGAAGGAAGGAGGCAGGAAGGAAGGAGGAAGAAAGTAAGGAGGAAGAAAGGAAGGAAGAAAAGAAAGGAAGGAGGAAAAAAGCAAAGAGGGAGGAAGGAGGCAGGAAGGAAGGAAGGAGGAAGAAAGGAAGGAACTATTGCCTCCTAAATAAAACACGCTGGTCCCTCGGGGGAAAACACAACGTACATATTACGTCATAAAAACTCTTTCACAGGGTAGAAAAGTGAAGAACCCATCAGGAGAGCCAGAGAGGAGGATCCCTCAGGAGGATCCTTCTGGAGGATCCCTCAGGAGGACCCCTCAGGAGGACCCCCCAGGAGGACCCCTCAGGAGGATCCCTCAGGAGGATCCTTCTGGAGGATCCCTCAGGAGGACCCCTCAGGAGGACCCCCCAGGAGGATCCCTCAGGAGGACCTTTCAGGAGGATCCTTCAGGAGGATCCCTCAGGAGGACCCATCAGGAGGATCCCTCAAGAGGATCCCTCAGGAGGACCTTTCAGGAGGATCCCTCAGGAGGACCCATCAGGAGGATCCCTCAGGAGGACCCCTCAGGAGGACCCCTCAGGAGGATCCTTCAGGAGGATCCTTCAGGAGGACCCCTCAGGAAGATCCCTCAGGAGGATCCTTCAGGAGGACCCCTCAGGAAGATCCCTCATGAGGATCTCTCAGGAGGACCCATCAGGAGGATCCCTCAAGAGGATCCCTCAGGAGGACCTTTCAGGAGGATCCCTCAGGAGGACCCATCAGGAGGATCCCTCAGGAGGACCCCTCAGGAGGACCCCTCAGGAGGATCCTTCAGGAGGATCCTTCAGGAGGACCCCTCAGGAAGATCCCTCAGGAGGATCCTTCAGGAGGACCCCTCAGGAAGATCCCTCATGAGGATCTCTCAGGAGGACCCCTCAAGAGGATCCTTCAGGAGGATCCCTCAAGAGGATCCTTCAGGAGGATCCCTCAGGAGGACCCCTCAAGAGGATCCTTCCGGAGGACCCCTCAAGAGGATCCTTCTGGAGGACCCTTCAAGAGGATCCTTCAGGAGGATCCCTCAGGAGGACCCCTCAAGAGGATCCTTCCGGAGGACCCCTCAAGAGGATCCTTCAGGAGGACCCTTCAAGAGGACCCTTCAGGATGATCCTTCAGGAGGACCCCTCAGGAGGACCCCTCAAGAGGACCCTTCAGGATGACCCCTCAGGAGGACTCCTCTCCAGGATGGACAGAAGAGCGGCCGTCATGTGACCAGAAGGAAGTGGTGGAGCAGTCGTACCTGCAGCTCGGGCACCGCCGTCCCCTTCTCCGCACACGCCCCCGTGTAGCGCGGCAGCGGGTAGGGCAGCACCAGCGGGTACGGACTCAGGACGCTCCGGACGTCACAGGTGGGCGTCGGGGCTTCCTCCCTGGACATGGTCACCTGGTCCAGGACCAGGAAGTTGTTGTTCGGCGTCCAGATGGTGCGCGTCTGCGGCAGGAAGGGCGGCCGCTGGAACATCAGGGTCACGGACATCGTGCCCAAGGTCACCAGGTCAAAGCTAGAGAGTCGGAGAAGGGGAAATCATTTTTTTTTCAAGAAGCATTTCTTGTGTGTGTGTGTGTGTGTCCTTCTTGGTGTGTACTGTGTGTGGTTGTGTGTACCTTCCGTCCTGCCGGCTGACCGTGTGGCCGTACTCGGGATGCTGCGGGAAGGTGATGTTCACCCCGACCAGCGGCGAGCCGTCGTGCAAGGCGACGCGACCTCGGATCACAGCGACCCGGCTGAGAGAGAGAGAGAGAGAGAGAGAGAGAGAGAGAGAGAGAGAGACGTCTGGTTTACAATGACGGGGAACACAACGGCCGCTTGAAGAGAGAGAGGCGAGCAGATGAAGCACAACGGTGATTATTCGGCTCGCTGCCGTTCTCTTCTTCAGCACAACGGAAATCTTGCAATTTGCACACTGTCTATATTTAATATTTTTATATTTAATTTAATTTTACACTGCAGTCATTAGTATTGTATTGTATTTGTGTATGCATATATGTTGTGTATATATATACATATATATTTTATTTTTTATTTTATATTTTACTTTGCACAGTCATTGTATTATATTTGTTTGTGTGTGTATACAGGACTGTCTCAGAAAATTAGAATATTGTGATAAAGTTCTTTATTTTCTGTAATGCAATTAAAAAAACAAAAATGTCATGCATTCTGGATTCATTACAAATCAACTGAAATATTGCAAGCCTTTTATTCTTTTAATATTGCTGATTATGGTTTACAGCTTAAGAAAACTCAAATATCCTATCTCTAAATATTAGAATATCATGAAAAAGTATACTAGTAGGTAGGGGTGCAACGGATCATCATTGATCCGTGATCCGTTCGGATCATCTATTTCGGTTCGGCATGCGCATGATCCGCGGATTGATTTATGAAGAAAAAAAAATTGTGCGCATGCTCAGTCCACACACAGCCGTAACACGTGGCTGACATAGCGATTGCTAACATAAAGAAAAACCTGCAACACAGCGTGGTCATGGCGAGCGGAGGAACAGAAGAACTAGAACGCCCCACATGGAAATCCCCTGTTTGGGAGCATTTTGGCTTCCCTGTCAAATTGAATTCAGAAGGAAAGAGGTTGGTGGATAAAACCGTGACGGTGTGTAGGCACTGTGGCACAAGAAAGTCATACAACAGTGGAAACACATCGAGCATGGCCACGCATTTACAGCGACATCACCCGGTGTTTCACTGATGGGAGTGAAACCGAAAGCGGCTCAACAACCGCTCATCACCGCGGCATTTAAGCAGCCCTTCCTCCACAATCAGACCGGGCTAAAGCAATCACAAACGCTATCGGTCTGTTTATAGGTGCTGACATGAGGCCATATTCCGTTGTGCAAAACAAGGGATTCAAACACATGCTGAACGTGCTCGAGCCACGTTACGACATCCCGTCGCGCACCCACTTCAGCGATAATATTGTGCCAGGTCTGTATGAGCAGGAGAAGAAAAGGTGGTGGATGAGCTAGCTGTAGCACCCTCTGTTGCACTCACAACAGACGGGTGGACGTCGAGGGGAACGGTGAGCTATGTGACAATAACCGCTCACTTCATCACAGCAGACTGGGAGATGAGAAGTCCGGTGCTGCAGACACGCCCCCTCTACGGAAGTCACACAGGCAGTCACCTTGCGCAGGTACTGACACAAGCAGTGGAGGAATGGAAGATAAAGAGGCCCACTACTAATATCCCAGTCACAACTGATAATGCCAAAAATCAAATAAATGCAGTGAATGAGGCAGGACTGGGCCCACAGATAGGGTGCTTTGCACATGTAGTAAATTTGGCATCACAGAAGGGAATCTCAGTCAATAGGATGGACCGCCTCCTTGGGAGGATCAGGAAGGTGGTTTCCTACTTCCACAGAAGCACAACAGCTGCTCATGTGCTTAAGACAAGGCAAGAAATGCTAAAGCTGCCTACTCATAAGCTCATACATGATGTCCCAACAAGGTGGAACTCCACTTATGATATGTTAGAGCGTTATCTGGAGCAGCAGGCAGCTATATACTCTGCATTGACCGACAAGACCCTAAAGAAAAATGTCAAAGACATCATAACCCTTTCTGATGATGATGTGAGAGTGGCAGAGGAGGTCCTCCAGGTGCTTAAACCCCTTAAAACTGTTACATCTCTGCTGAGCACTGAAACGTTACCATCTGTGTCAATGATCCTTCCGCTGAAAACAAGGATTCTACAATCCATGGCTCCAAGTGTGGAAGACAGCACCATCACTCAAGATGTCAAGACTGCCATTAGAGAGGACCTGAAGCCCAGATACACTTCACCCCCTACTCTACAGGACTACCTCCACAGATCTACTGCCCTGGATCCAAGGTTTAAGTCCCTGTCTCACATAGACCCTGACCTACGCCAGAGGACATACAGTGACCTCACCACTGAGATTGTGAGCAGTCTGGCCACTGAAGACTGTGATGAGGTAAAGGAAAAAAACATTATTTTAAAATGATCAATTTAAATCTTCATACATTTTTTATTTTCAGTAATAATGGCATTCATTTAATGTTATTGCCGCATTTTTCATGTTTATGAAACATGAAAATAAATAATAGGTTTAATTAATGACCTATTCTTTTCTGCAGGGTCAAGCTGCAGAGCCAACAGGAGCAAACTTGGACACATCTCCTCCACAAAAGAAGTCGGCGTTGGCAGAGCATTTTGGAGAGACCTTTGCCAGCAAAGACATGGACAGCAAGACTCCTGCTGACATCAAAGAGGAGGTGGCATTCTACCTGGCAGCAAGCGGCATTGCAGTGGATGGTGATCCACTGACATGGTGGAAAAGCAATGAGTTTAAATACCATCATATTGCTAAGATGGCAAGATGCTATCTCGCTGTGCCAGGCTCTTCAGTTCCTTCCGAGAGAGTGTTCTCAACAGCAGGGGACATAGTGACTGCAAAGAGGTCCACACTCTCCCAGACAATGTAGACACCCTTGTCTTTTTGAAAAAGAATTTAAAATTATAAGCTCATGTATGCTTTGTTTTCTTTCTTTAATTCTTCTTTGATAATAATGCTCTTGTTTCAAGGAAGATGATGTGCCTTCTTATGTTGCACTTTAATTTGTTTTTTATTAATGGTCATTGGTCCATGTTTAAAGGAAGGAGATATGCCTTTTTATGTTGCACTGTAAGTTGTTTTTCATTGATTATGTTGAAAAGAAGATGTTAATTGTACACTTTAAGTTGATTTTATATATTTCAATTGAATAATTTAAAAGTGTTAATAAACAAAAAGACAAAACATGTTTATTTGTCTTGTCTATTTTTTATTTTTATTTTTTTTGCTGATCCGAAAAATGATCCGATCCGTGACTCTGATCCGAGGAACGATCCGAACCGTGAGTTTTTTGATCCGTTGCACCCCTACTAGTAGGGTATTAAACAAATCACTTGAATCGTCTAATTAACTCGAAACACCTGCAAGGGTTTCCTGAGCCTTGAAAAACACTCAGCTTGGTTCAGTAAACTAAATCACAAGTATGGGGAAGACTGCTGATCTGACTGCTGTCCAGAGGACCATCATTGACACCCTCCATCAGGAGGGTAAGACACAAAAAGAAGTTTCTCAAAGAGCAAGCTGTTCACAGAGTGCAGTTTCAAAGCACATCCACAAAAAGTCTGTTGGAAGGGGGAAATGTGGCAGGAAACGCTGCACAACCAAGAGAGATGACCGCAGCCTTAACAGCATTGTGAAGAAGAGTCGCTTCCAGAATTTGGGGGAGCTTCAAAGACAGTGGACTGAAGCTGGAGTCCAGGTATCAAAAGCCACTGTTCACAGACGTGTCCGGCAAATGGGCTACAATAGCCGTATTCCCATGGTCAAGCCACTTCTGAACTCAAGACAACGGAAGAAGCGTCTGACTTGGGCTATGGAAAAGAAGCACTGGACAGTTGCAGAGTGGTCCAAAGTCCTCTTTTCAGACGAAAGCAAGTGTTGTATTTCATTTGGAAGTCATAGCGCCAGAGTCTGGAGAAAGGCTGGAGAGGCGCAAAATCCAAGTTGCTTGAAATCCAGTGTGAAGTTCCCACAGTCAGTGATGGTTTGGGGAGCCATGTCAGCTGCTGGTGTTGGTCCACTGTGTTTCATCAAGTCCAGAGTAAATGCAGCTGTGTACCAAGAGATTTTAGAGCACTACATGCTTCCGTCTGCTGAAAAGCTCTATGGAGATGAGGATTTCATTTTCCAGCATGATCTGGCACCTGCCCACAGTGCCAAAACCACCAGTAACTGGTGTACTGACCATGGCATTACTGTCCTCGATTGGCCTGCCAATTCCCCTGACCTGAACCCCATAGAGAATTTGTGGGGTATTATGAAGAAGAAGCTGAAAGACACCAGACCCAACAATGCAAATGAGCTAAAGGCCGCTATTGAAGCATCCTGGGCATCCATAAACCCTCAGCAATGCCACAGGCTGATTGCCTCCATGCCACGCCGCATTGATGCAGTAATCCGTGCAAAAGGATTCCCAACCAAGTACTGAGTGCATTAATGGACATTTTCAAATGTTTGATTTTGTTTTGCTGTTATAAATCTTTTTTTTTACTTGGTCTGAGGAAATATTCTAATTTTATGAGATAGGATTTTAGAGTTCT
The DNA here is from genome assembly GCF_029220125.1 of Pseudoliparis swirei. Lineage (NCBI taxonomy): Eukaryota > Metazoa > Chordata > Actinopteri > Perciformes > Liparidae > Pseudoliparis > Pseudoliparis swirei. The sequence goes on along the minus strand of NC_079406.1, from coordinate 3,770,212 downwards.
CTTAAGCTGTAAGCCATAATCAGCAATATTAAAAGAATAAAAGGCTTGCAATATTTCAGTTGATTTGTAATGAATCCAGAATGCATGACATTTTTGTTTTTTTAATTGCATTACAGAAAATAAAGAACTTTATCACAATATTCTAATTTTCTGAGACAGTCCTGTATATATATATATACATATATGTTTCATTTTATATACATATATATACTTCATTTTGTATTTTATATTTTACTTGTATACATCTATATCTTTCATCCCTGTTTTTTATATTTTATATTTTATTCTCGTGTGTTTAGTTTATTGGTGCTGCTACTGTGACGACAAATTTCCCCTTGGGGATAAATAAAGTATATATCTATCTATCTATCTTCAGTCACGGCAGGCATGTTGTGGAATAATCCATCTAAATGTTGCAGGTAAAGTGTGGAACGCACTCCTGGAATAATCGTTGAGCTGGTCAAATGAAGACAGACTAGGGGGGCAGACACACACACACACACACACACACACACACACTGGTTCATTGACGGCGCTCCAGAGAGGGATGGATGAGGGGGGGGGGGGGGTTGAACCGGTCCGGAGCTGCCTTCCATTTCTCTTGTGGAAAAAACTGCCACGTAATTAATTAGTTTGTTTATTCTACAAGTGAACCGGAGAGAGGACGGGATACACACACACACATACACACAAACACACACATACACACAAACACACACACACACACACACACACACACGTCTAAGACACTGGCCATGTGTGAACGCAACATCCTCGTTTCCATTGAATCCATCCACTGGCTCTCTCTCTTTCTTTCTCTCTTTCTTTCTTTCTTACATTTTACTTTCCTTCTTTCTTTCCTATTGTATTTCTTTCTTACTTACTTTCTTTCTCTCTTTCTTTCTCTCTTTCTTTCTTTCTTACATTTTACTTTCCTTCTTTCTTTCCTATTGTATTTCTTTCTTTCTTACTTACTTTCTTTCTCTCTTTCTTTCTCTCTTTCTTTCTTTCTTACATTTTACTTTCCTTCTTTCTTTCCTATTGTATTTCTTTCTTTTTTACTTACTTTCTTTCTCTCTTTATTTTCTTTCTTTTTCTTACTTTCTTTCTGTCTTACTTTCTTTCTTACATCCTTTCTTTCTTACTTTTTTTCTTTCTTTTTTACATCGTTTCTTTCTTATGATCTTTCTTTCTTTCTTACTCTCATTTTTTCTTACATACTTTCTTTTTATCTTTCTTTCTATCTTTCTTTTCTTTCTTTCTTTTTCTTACTTGCTTTCCATCTCACTTTCTTTCTTTAATCCTTTCTTTCTTTTCGAGAGGCGTCACTTCCTGTCTGCTGACCCTTCACCCTCGAGGTCACCCTCTGTATATTTCCTCCGTTGGATGGGCGTCGGAGGCCTTCTGGAGCATCAACGCGTGACACTCGTCATGACCGTGACACCGAACGACATTCAAATAAATAACAACACAAACACTCTGACGCTCTGCAGCCCGACGCTGAAACACGGAGACGACGCGCACGGATCACTCAGACGTCCGCGCGGACATGAAACGCCTCATTTATCCAAATAATGGCCGACGGACGAACCGATGCATTAATACAGAAGCATTTACTCTATAAAGTGTAACACTTTATAAACTACTCCCCAACATATCGTGAGATAACTCTCTTTCCATTTGATTATTTTTTATTTGAGTGTAGAAATATGGTACAAAAGAAAATGTCTCTAATATTATAACATAAATCCAATTCATTGGAAACCTTCAAAATAAAAGCACGGGATATTTCTCTCACATTTCTATAAGATAAGGTCATTGTATGTCTGAGTGTAAGAAATATGGTACATAAGAAAATGTCTCTAATATTATAACATAAATCCAATTTATTGGAAACCTTCAAAATAAAAGCACGGGATATTTCTCTCACATTTATATAAGAAAAGGTCATCGTATGTCTGAGTGTAAGAAATATGGTTCATAAGAAAATGTCTCTAATATTATAACATAAATCCAATTTATTGGAAACCTTCAAAATAAAAGCACAGGATATTTCTCTCACATTTCTACAAGAAAAGGTCATCGTATGTCTTTTCAAGCCGTCACGGGCCGCATAAAATGATGTGGTGGGCCGAATTCGAGGCCCGCGGGCCTTATGTTTGGACACCCGTGATACAGGAGGACGGCTCAAGGACAACGGACGCGTGAAAACAAACGCCACGGAGAAGGTGTTTGGCATGCATGGGCAAACAGAGAGAGCACGGCGGCACACACACCTGGTGTCAAAGGGCACGTCTCCGGGGAGAGAGTGCGTGGCCGCCTTGCCGAGCAGGAAGCGGATGCGTCGGTAGAAGCTGTGGGCGTGCGTGTTGGTGGGCGGGGCCGACGCGGGAGGCGGGCCTTGCTGCAGCAACGCCAAGGGGTCGGCCGAGCCGTGGCACAGGGGGTCGGAGCCGCAGCTCAGCTGCTCGCAGCAGTCCGGGTCCACGCAGTCCATCAGGCCGTCTGGAGACAGGAAGTGAAGCGTTTATTAAAATCAGGGTTCATACGCACGTCGATGGGTTTCCAGGACGTAAAGAAAAATGTCAATGATCACCATTTTTGTGAAATCTCGGTGCATACATGAAAAAGTGAGAAAATGTCGTATTTAAACTAACAATGAGGCATGGAGTATATAACTTTAAATGACTCAAATGAATGAGAGACAATAGTTTGATTAAAAGAATAAACATCTATGTCTTTTCAGTTAAGGTGAATTCACTTAAAGCGCGAAAAATGTGGGGCTGCTAGTCCGACAGAGCGTATGCCAACTTATATTTAGAGCGTCATACTTTTAAAAGCATATTCATTGTTTAAAACTCAGCGTGAATGCACATATAATATATTGTTTTCAAGGACTTTTCCAGACCTGGAAATAACCATTTTACAAATTCCATGATTTTTCCTGCTTGTAAAGAACGATTGATAATCCCCAAATTTATTTACTATATATTTTTACTTGTCTTTTCTTCATTCGTATATAAATACATTCATATATATATATATGTATATATTTATACGTATATATATATATATAATTATTTTCTATATATTTAAGTTTTTCTTTATTTGTCATTTACAATGTTTTGTCGCCTTCTTTTTTGTTCAGCAAAAAAATAAAAAATATACACATAAAAATAAAAAACCCTGCGTTTTATGAGGAGTTGGTCGTTTAGAGCGGCGCTTGGATTGACACAGTTTATATAGGCGAGACATTAACATCTTTATTGTGCACAGCCAATAAAAGGCATTCATAGATAACACATTCCTACTCTAGAGGCACTGTTTATACCCGCGGTGGAAAGACGTGAAGAAGACCGGCCGAGGAGTCGTAGTCAGACTCTCCTGCAGTAATCTCCTCCACGACCAGGAACTGCACCGTGCGTCACCGCAGCCACGAGTATCAATCGAAAACCCGCCGAGTCATCACGGGGCCGTCGCTGCACAATTGTAGCATCCGTTGTTATAAATCAGACCCGAATCTCATCGCGTTATTTGAATGCGGTCCACACAAAAAGTTCCCGGCGTAAACAATAAGCCGGGATCGGAAACCAGAGGCGGTCAGGTAATGGGAGCCGGCTGGCATTTGTGTTTTTTTTCCTTCTATTTTTTCTTTTCTATTTCAAGCCTGTTTTTTTTTTCTTTCTGAAAAGGCAGGAAGAAGCCGTGCTGACATTTAAATGCATCTGACCACGGAGCGGGGGAGCGAAAGGCCAACAATATTCTATTATAACCTCCTCCTCCCGACGAAGGGCAGCAGGAGCACAATGGCTGCTTTCCAAAAGATTCACTCTACCTTATCTTTGAAAGCATTCATTGAAAAATTCTATTATCACCGTCATTAAAAAAAGGACGCGCAGGTTTTTTTTTGGGCTTATTATGCAGGCGAGGGTTGTTTACCAAAAGAGAGACATCGAAAAATGTAGATTCTGAACATATATCGCGTATGAATATGTATAATTACACTGTTTTGGAGTGTTTTATAGAATACATGCGCTCCAGTCTCCCGTCCAGTCGGAATAATTGAAACTCTCTCGTCAGGAGTTCCTCTTTATTCTCTGATTATTATCAGCATCTCTCTATCTCCGCCTATCATCAGAGACAAAAGGGAGATTGTTGCGAGAGAAAGAGAGAGAGAGACGGCGATGAGTGCCGGCGCCACATATGTGCCAATTAAGGGAGACGGCTTGAATCGTGCCGTTGAAAACGACGCTATCTGAATCGCTGTGCGGAGAGAGGTGTGAGCACACAGCAAAGATAAGAGCCGTGTGAGTGTTGTCCGCGAGGCTTTGATAGCGAGTCTCGCTCAGAGAAAATCCATCCCGAAACCGAACAGTTTGATTCACGCTACGAGCACCTCATCCATATCCATGCCGCATTACAATACACTCCACAATGCCGCGTGTACATTGCATATTGCTTTTTTTTGGGGTGTAATTTATTGTAATGCGGAGAGAAAGCTGCCTGTCCCTGCACCCGCCCACCTTCTCGACCTCTAATTCCCCGTTTCATGCAATCAGTTAGCTTAGCATAAAGAATGGAGTGTGGGGGGGGGGCTCTGAAGCGCACCAATTTTTAAAATCTCATTTGTGACATTGGGATGATTGAGGAACATGAAATACATGTCCGTCCATACAAAAAAACAAAACAAAAAACACACACAACGGCAATTTGTTGTGTTATTGGAGGGATACGTGACGACTTCCTATAGCGCACGACCTCGCGGGGGCGACGAGGCTCCTTTAAATCCGACGGTGGGAGGGGGGGGGAGGGGGGCAGCTGGATCGATCGTATCGATCTCCTCATCTCGCTTACCGCGCGGGAAGAGTATGTTTTTTTCCCCCATAATGTAAAAAAATATTCGCTTTCAAATTTCACGTCCTTTGCATGTTTTTGATTTAATTCCGGCGACGCTCATTTTCAGATTCGATGACGCTGCAGAGCCACAAGAAGGAATTATGTTTGTATTATTGTTATTATTATAATGCAACTGTTTTCACAGGTTTTTTTTATGTAAAAAGAAAAAAAGAAACGCCTAAGCTGCTTTGACTCGTTTCTTTTGTTCAGGCTCTATAAACATTTCTCGCTGCCGGGCTCGGGGGTTATAATCCGGGGTGAGGGCTTCGTGTACTTCATGTTCTTTTATGTACTTCATGTTTCTACGCCGACGTTCTGAAGTGTCGGCTCAGCCGGTCGTGCAGCTTTTGGTAAACAATGTGAGCAGAGGGAGAGAAAAAAGAAAAGAAAAAGAAACGGTTACATTGCAGCGCTCTGCAGCAGCCGGGGAAGAAAAAGAGTGTACAAAATAAAAATAAAACATGTACACGTTTGAGGGTTCTAGAAGCCGCTCGTCCCGTAAACGTGGCTCCGTGGAACAAACGGCGAGGACGCCTCGAAACAAAAAGAGACGGCGCCTTGTTTACGCTGAGGGATTACAACGCCGACTTAACGGGGACATCCGTGACGGATATTTGATGTTTTTTGGGCTCAGACGGTTGAAAGTGATGCGAGAAAAAACCCGCCTGGAATGGGACGGCGGTGGCAGGGAAATGAGTGCTGTGAAAATGTTCCTTCACCCGAGGATAGAGCGACACGCACACCTCTCACCTGTCACCAAACACCTCGCAGCACAACGCTGTTCGCCGTGCTTTGCTGTATTTAGACTTGAGAGAAAAATTTGTCGGAGTGCCTTTTATCTTCGCAGGTGGTATATGCATATTAGACATTTAGCGGTGATGAGGAGGAGGAGGGACACACCCACACACACACACATATTCAACACAATAATACTCTCTACAGGAGTTGGGGACAGCGTGGAAGGATGCAGGGGGGAGGAGCCACAAGGATGGGGAGGAGCCACACGGAGGAGGGACACACACACACACACACGCACACACACACATATTCAACACAATAATGACCCGCGGGACTCTCTACAGGAGTCGGGGACAGCGTGGAAGGCTGCAGGGGGGAGGAGCCACGAGGAGGGGGAGGAGCCACGAGGAGGTGGGTGAAAAGTGACGGCAGAGAATGGACAACCTGCCACAAAGGAGAGGCGTGAAGAACGAAAACGGGGGATGGAAAAATGATAGATGACGTGAGAATGTCACCTCCGTCGTTGTCAGTTCCATCGCTGCAGTCAGTTTCCATGACAACGCTGCATCCGGGCCCGCTCCACCCGGCCTGGCAGACGCAGCGCCAGCCGCTCTGCTCCAGGGTGCAGCGCCCGTGTCCGTTGCACAGCCCGGGGCAGCCGTCTGATGACCCCGATGTGCACACACACACACACACACACATGTTGGGCATTTGTGAGTGTGTCAGAGGAAGACAACATAACAATATTTATCTGAGGTAAAGATGAATTACCTTTCACAACCACGTCCAGGTCGTGAGTTACTGTGACGACGGGAAGAGAAAACAATCACACCTATTAATGTACTAATCAAAATATCAAAAAGAATAATTCAACACTCCCACGTCAACACACACACACACACACACACAGATACACATTCACACTGACAGACACACACACACGAAGAAAAGAATAAATAGACAGGAGAGAGGGGAGGAATGAAGGAAGGAAGGGGGGAAAAGAGATAGGAGGGAGGGGAGGAGGGAAGGAAGGAAGGAACACACACACACAAGGAAGGAAGGAAGGAAGGAAAAGAGACAGGAGAGAGGGGAGGAAGGGAGGAAGGAAGGAAGGAAGAAAAAGAGGCAGGAGAGAGGGGAGGAAGGAAGGGGGGAAAATAGATAGGAGGGAGGGGAGGAGGGAAGGAAGGAAGGAACACACACACACAAGGAAGGAAGGGAGGAAGGAAGGAAGGAAAAGAGACAATCGGGTGGGAGGAAGGAAGGAAGGAACACACACACACACACAAGGAAGGAAGGAAGGAAGGAAAAGAGACAGGAGGTGGGGGGAGGAAGGGAGGAAGGGAGGAAGGAAGGAAGGAAGGAAGGAAGAAAAAGAGGCAGGAGAGAGGGGAGGAAGGAAGGGGGGAACATAGATAGGAGGGAGGGGAGGAGGGGAGGAAGGAAGGAACACACACACACAAGGAAGGAAGGGAGGAAGGAAGGAAGGAAAAGAGACAATAGGGTGGGAGGAAGGAATGAACACACACACACAAGGAAGGAAGGGAGGAAGGAAGGAAGGAAGAAAAAGAGGCAGGAGAGAGGGGAGGAAGGAAGGAAGGAACACACATACACACAGAAGGAAGGAAAGAAGGAAGGAAGGAAAGAAGGAAGAAAAAGAGACAGTAGAGAGGGGAGGAAGGAAGGAACAAACACACACACACACACACCACACATAAACACACACCACACACACACACACACACACACACCGATGTTGCAGTGCTCCCCCTCCCAGCCCGGCTGACAGATGCAGGTCCCGTCGTGGCACTGGCCGTGTTCCTCACAGCGAGGGTGACACGCCCGCTGGTCGCACGCGGCGCCGATCCAACCCTCCTCGCACTGGCACTCGCCCTCGGAGCAAACGCCATGGCCGCCGCACGGCACCGGGCACAGCTCTGCCAAGGGAGGGGGTGGGGGAGAGAGGAGACACGAGTGAGAATAAAAATGGAGACAAAAATAGGGTGCGAGTTCGAGAGGGGAGGCGAGCCAATGGAGGCATTGAGCGTGGAAAGAAAAGAAAGCGCCCCGGGGGGACGAGCGGAACGGGGAGAAGTTAAGAAGAAAACTCTGAATCCGAGGGGTGAGACATCGGAGATATAGGTGAGAGGAAAAAGAAAACCAGCAATAGAAGAATAACCTCCAAACTCTCTCACAAGACATCATCTTCCCACCTCTAATAGCTGAGCTCCCAGAGGGAGGGGCGGAGCTAACAGACTCATAATAACAGCCAAATGATTCATATTTGCGCCGCATATTTAAACCTCAGGGACTCAGAACCAGCTCTATTATTCTTTCCTGACATTCTGATCAGATGTAGTTGGGTATGTTAATAACTCGCTCTCTCCCCTCGTCTCTCCATCTTCGTTTCTGTCAGCTTTTTTCCCTCCTCCCTCTCCTCTGGCCACGCCCCTTTACATTTCGGCCCTCCTCTTTTTATTCCCTCTTCTCCGCGCTCCCCCTCTCTCGCTGCAGAGCCTCATCCATCAGTAAAGAGAGCAAAGTGCTGGAGGCACACAGACTACTTATTCAGGCGCAGTAAAAAATTTTTTTTAAATACACCTCGCGTGGAGAGAGGGGAGGGAAAAAAGTGGATTACAGTGGGAGAGTTTTTCCAGCTCTCTATTAGAATTACATTAGTTTAGCTATGCTTCGGCAATCCCGGGGCGCGTAGCATCACCTTTTTTGATGAACGGCCCCGGCAGGTGGAGAGAGGCCCGCTCGCCATCTCCGCCACGGTCCATCATTACCACGGCGTCGTATCGCCGTGATAAGGTGTGCGTGCACCTGAGAGCGCCGGCTAATGCCAATTGCCTGCAAATCATGGTTGTTGCACGGCGAGGCGGATCCTTCCCCACCGCCGGCGCTCAGTTAGTGTGGCGGAGAAGAAGAAGAAGAAAAAAAGAGGAAAATCATCGGCGTAATGGTGATTTTCCTCTCTGTCAGTTTACACTTCAAGGACAAGGACACTCTCTCTCTCTCTCTCTCTCTCTCTCTCTCCGCTTTCCTTCATCCCCCTTTCGCGATGGCCACCTCGCTGCCTGTTTCCTCACCGTGAAGCTGCGTTCGCACCAAATGCGTTGAGAACTGTTCGCGCCAGTAGATCCCTCAGACAGAGTCGACGTACAGGCGCGAGCGACGCGAATTTGCTCGTTGCGAATATTCGCCTCAAGTTGAAATATTTTGGCGAAAAAAGTCGCCCCGACGCCGAGTCGCGACAGCCAATCGGCGTCGAGCTGCTCCGCCGTTGGTGAATCTAACTGCTGCTGGAAGAGACAGTTATTCAGACGTAGAGGTGAAGGTCACCGAGCTGTGTGAGCCTACGGGTGATGTCATGTATAAATATATATATATATATATTAATGTTATGAACCCAAACACGAGGGCGTTAGATGTTCCGATGTTTTCTGGGATGTCCCCAACAAGTATAAAGCAGAACCAGTGGTTAGTTCTGCATGGTTGATGAAGGAAATGATAACTGTTTCCACGGAGATAAGCCCCGCCCCCTCTGAGGCGCGAATGAAGCGAAAGACGCGAATAACCACAACTTGGCGGGCGAGTGAAGTCACGCGAGTGAACGCAGCTTTACGTGTTTATTAACTTTCGTAATAACTGTTTCCACGGAGTAAAGCCACCGATAGATAAGCCCCGCCCCCTCTAAGGCGCGAATGAAACGAAAAGCCGCAGATGGTCAGGCGAGTAAAGCGTTGAGAATATTCGCATTGCGCTTTTGGCTTCGTATATAGCCGCAGAGTGGAGGTGAGTTCAACCTCAAACCCCAGGTAGGTGTCGATGTAGGAACATCTTTTTATACGCCGTCTGAAACAAACATTAGCGAGCTCTTAAACGCCGAGCCGAACGTTCCTCGGAGCTGAAAGCACGAGCAGCAAAGTGGGAATTGAGGTTTTTTTCTACTTCTTTCCCCCCGACTGCCACACACTTTATTTTTTTCTCCCCTCATTTAGCTGGAGGGAATGTGTGTGTATGCGTGTATGCGTGTGTGTGTGTGTGTGTGTGTATATGCGTGTAGCACTATGAATGTGCAGTGAAGTGAGTGTGTGTGTGGGGGGGGGGGGGGGGCTCCAGAGCGTCATGGGGGGAAATCTCATTTAGGACCAGCGTGAAGAGAATGAAAAATACACACACACACACACATGCATGCACACACATTACACAAAGTGGATGCGCTCCATATTTATCTCTCGGTGTCTATAAAATCCCTAGAAAAAAAAAAGTATCCGGCAAGACCAAAACATGCTACCACGGTAACCCGAGCAGGGTCCATACGCATGCTGATGGGTCTCCAGAACTTTAAACCAGATTTCCATGACCAAACCTTTTTTAAATCTTGGTTTATACATGACACAGTGAGAAAATGTCGTATTTAAACTAACAATGAGAATCCAAAGCATACATTATATAACCTTAAATGAAACAAATGAATGAGAGACAATGGTTTAGATTAAAAGAATAAAACATTTGTCTTTTCAGTGAAGGTGCGTTCAGTTGCAGCGCGGAAAATGTGCGCTGCGAGAATGAAAGAGCGTATGCCGGCTTGTATTTAGATCGTCATTTTTAAATAATCATATTAATTATATAAAACTCTGGGTGAATGTCCTTATAATATTAATATAGAATATAACACATTTACATGACTTTTCCAAAACTTTTGGGACTTTTCCAGATCTGGAAGTAACCATTTTACAAATTCCATGATTTTTCCAGGTTTTCCATGACCGTACGAACCCTGATTGTAAAGAACGATTGATAACCCCAAATTTAACTTACTATATATTTTCTACTTGTCTTTTCTTAATTTGTATTTAATATATATATATATATAATATAAATACATATACAAATATGCATATATATACTGTATATATATATGTATCTATATATATATGTATATATATATAAATATATGTGTGAAAGAGCGTATGCCAGCTTATATATTGAGCGCCATTCATTTAAAAGCATATTCATTATTTAAAACATATGAATGTAACAGATTTAGATGATTTTTCCAAAACGTTGGGCATTTTTCCCCAGGCCTGTAAATAACCATTTTAAAATTCCAGGACTTTTCCAGGTTTTCCATGACCGTACGGACCCAGATTAGCACTCTAGAGATGTGCGAGTGGTGGCGTCCTGCTGGTGAACCACGCTCCTCGGCTCTCACCGGTGTAGCAGTCCGGTCCGGTCCAGTTGGGCTGGCAGGCGCAGGTGTCCGACTCGGGCAGGTAGGTCCCGTGACCGGAACATTGCTCCTGGCACGCCGGCAGCGGGTCGTCGCAGCTCACGCCCGCCCAGCCGGCCGAGCACACGCACTCGCCGCGCACGCACACGCCGTGTCCGCCGCACTGAGGGTCCGCGCAGTCCACTGGAGAGAGAGAGAGAGAGGGGGGGGTTGCAATTGATGGAGGAAAGATGGGGAGAGAGAAAGAGTGATACGAGAAAGTGAGCACAACAGAGAGTAACAGATAATAAAGAAATAGCATCAAGTGTATCACGAAATATCGAGTATGGAGGGAGGGAGGGAGAGAAAGGGAGAGTGAAAGAGAGAGGAGAGAGAGGAGAGGGAGGCAGAGAGAGAGGAGAGAGGGGGAGAGAGGAGAGGGAGGGAGAGAGAGAGAGAGAGGAGAGAGGAGAGGGAGGGAGAGAAAGGGAGGGAGGGAGAGAGGAGAGAGGGGGAGAGAGGAGGGGAGAGAGAGAGAGAGGAGGAGAGGGAGAGGAGGAGAGGGAGGAGGAGAGGGAGAGGAGGAGGAGAGAGAGGAGGAGAGAGAGGAGAGGGAGAAAGAGGAGAGGAAAGGAGAGGGAGGGAGAGAGAGAGGAGAGAGAGGAGAGGGAGAGAGAGGAGGAGAGGGAGAGGGAGGGAGAGAGAGAGGAGAGAGGGGGAGAGAGAGGAGAGGGAGGGAGAGAGAAAGGAGAGAGAGGGAGAGATAGAGAAAGGGAGGAGAGGCAGAGAGAGAGATAGAGGAGAGGCAGGGAGAGAGGGGGTGGCTGGGAGGGAGGGAGAGAGGAAGGGAAAGAGAGAAGAGAGAGAATGAGTCAGAAGTGTGAGGAGGGAGTGAGTGTAGATGGGTGGGTGGTGGTGGGGGGCTTGGGGGGGGGGTCTCATTATAATCACCCGTTCAGCGGGTATGAAGTCAGTGTTCTTTGCATCCCATCCAGGAGTTAACCACCCCGCGACTATCCCTGTCTCTGTTCCACAACATTACACTTCATAGGACACTTAGAACTGAGGCCTGATAAGGGGGTGAAATGAGTTGCTGTGTGTGTGTGTGTGTGTGTGTGTGTGTGTGTGTGTGTGTCATGGTGGTCCTCGCTTCGCGGTGTTAGTGTGTGTGTAATTACAGCTCCGAGCGCCGAGCCAAACCTCAGCGCCGCTCGGCTCGGCCGCTCAAGGTCAAACAGCTGATTTCGTCTCTGCAGGCCGAGATACGGGCGGCGGCGGCTCGGGGGGGGGGGTTATCGTCAAGTGAAACATCATAATTGTTTTGCATATCATGGCTCTGTTTGTTTTGGCTAATTTATCGGGTGGTTTTACAAGAGGAGGTTGTGACAAAGGCCCACAGCTGAGCCACCTGAATATTATGGGCTGCTCACTCACGGCCATGTCCGCTCTGTTCACTTCAAATAATATTTACAGAATATATCAAAGATACCCTATTTACTTGTTTAGGTTTTTAATCGTGATGAGAACCATGTTGATTGGACATGCTGTGCTTTATTATTGGGAGTATATGTTGTATAAGTATCAGGGTTCATACACGTTGACCAATGGACTTCATGACCTTTCTATGACCTTTTTATGACCTTTTTATGACCTTTCCATGGCTTTAAACTCAAAGATTTGTGAAATCTTGGTGTATACATGCGTACACATCACATGAGAGACAATAGTTTGATTAAAAGAATACATATTTATATAAATGTTTATTCTTTTCATCAAACTGTAAATGAACATGTGACTATGACACATTTCCATGGGTTTGCCAAAACTTTTAGGATTTAAATTATTTTTCGAGGGGCTTTTCCATTCCTGGAAATAACCATTTTTTAAATCCCATGACTTTTCCAGGTTTTCCATGACCGTACGAACCCTTTCAAAGTAGGTGTTTGATAGTGATGAGTCGATAACAACCATGTTGATAGGACACTTTATTCTTTTATATTGGGATTACATGTTGTTTAAGTATCACGTTGCCATTGCGCTCCCTGAACCTGCACCATGAAAGGTCACCATGAAAGGTCACCATGAAAGGTCACGCTGGAGGAGCTCCAGCAGCTTCTGTTTGCACTGAAATCACGAAGAACCCACAACAAGCAGCGTGGTTGAGAAGAGTTTAGAAAAAAATAACAACATTCATCCTTAAAGGATGTCGATTAAAGGAAAAAAATCGTTGCAGATTCCAGCAGCCTGTATGACTTCTGTGAATAGATTTGGAGAAATGTATTCATATGAAAGATATCTAAACTAAATTGATGTCAATTAGGTTCAAATATTTAAAAAAATCTACGTTAAAGATGCATTAACACGGACTTATTATCACTTTAAAAGGTTTTTATGACCAGTGTTGGGCAGCGTTATTAGTTTAACTACATGTCTCAGTCACATGTTTTATGAATCAAATAGCTTTTCACTAAATTAGCTTTTTTATTATTCAAGTAATTCAGTAGCGACATTTTTTTATTCTATCCAGGAGGTTAAATATTCAATATAATTTAAATATTTCATTATTTTCTTATATCAATGAATTAATATATAATGTATAATTTATATTAGTATAAAATATGTTCAGAATATAACTTGGAATTAAGTTGGCTCATTAAAATAAATAACTACTGGTATCAGCTAACTTTCCGAGTAGCTTAACATACTACTGGTTATGGCTGTTAGCAACATCAGCATACATAATAATAATAATAATTATTATAATAATAATAATAATAATAATAATAACTTTATTTATATAGCATCTTTAAAAACAGTTTTTACAAAGTGCTCTACAGAGAATAAAGGCAAAACAAATGTCATCATAAAAAACAAATACAAAATAAAGAACAACAAACTAATTAGGGGAACCAAAGGAACTTCCAAAAAGAACAACATCTCTTAAAAGCAGTTGTATAAAAATGGGTTTAAAGACGTGATTTAAAAGAAGTTACTAAGTCATGTTTCCGTCCACATGATGAATGAAGGCCCAATATTCACTCTGTTTTGGTCTCCACCAACTTATAAAAGGTAAATATCTGCCTCTCTAGCAGCTAAATATCTCATTGCATTCAGTAGTTATTGAATATATTTGGTGATAAATAGTAAAAGACTTCTTATTTTCTGAGAGTTTTTCCTTCCCCAGAATAGAGGAATTGAATATTACCTCACAGGGTTTGCAATTTCGCTCCGTGTGAATTTTAAATTGACTGATTTCTCATCCATGGAGCTGGCGGGGAGAGGAGGAGGTGGGGGGGGGGGGGAGGGAGGGGGAGGTGTGTGTCTGCGGCCGGGCGATAATTCTCCGTGGCCTTGAGACCCGTGTAGAATTACACAGTCGTTTTACTCGTTGTCAGTATAAAAAAAAAAATATCGATTAGCGCCGCTCTGAATGTATCGCTCACCTCCAGCCAGAAGTGGCTCGGAGACTCATTTGAACGATATTTTTAAAAAAACGCCGCCGCTGTGAACATCGCAAGGTGCGTACGGTAGTCCTTCCTACCTTGTTCACAGTTCACCCCTTTGTAGGCCGGGCCGCAGATGCACATGCCCTGGATGCAGGAGCCGTGGTTGGAGCAGGTGGGGTCGATGCACTGGGCCTCCTCCACGTTGCACTCCGCCCCCTTCCACCCGGCCAGGCACACGCACCTCCCTTTCTCGTACACGCCGTTGCCGCTGCACAACACGGGGCACGAGTCTGCAACGGGAACACACACGGAGGAGAAAAAACAACGTAGATTACAGCCACGTACTCACACACACACACACACACGGCACTGCAGTATATTAGCCGGGCGACCGCAGTAACCTGCCGTGAGTGGAGCTACGCTCTCTTATCTCAGCTGGGGCGCGGATTCAGCAAATCCTCAAGCAGCCTCTGTCTTCTACACACACACACACACACACACACACACACACACACACACACACACACACACACACACACACACACACACACACACACACACACACACACACACACACACACACACACACACACACACACGTACACACTCTAGCTTATCCCTCACGCTGTTTCAATTTACTCAAGCACCACCTGAGCTCCGCTACCACGGCAACCCAGGAATCGTCGGGGGGAAAAAAAAAAAATCCCCCCTCCTCCTCCTCCTCCTCCTCCCCCTCCTCCAATGTCACCTCACTTACTCTGAACAGGCCGTGGAAAACAATCGTGAAAACGGAGCATTAAGAGGTTTCCGGGCTGGAGGTGGAAAGCGGCGCGATGATGGAGAGCCGCGCGGCTAATGCACTGACAGGTAGAAGAGAGCCGAGTCTGAGAGGACGCCGTGACAGCGACGCTCCGGTCCGACTCCTCGCCTCCAGACTTCAAATGGATTAGACAGACCGTGCAGAACGGACGCCATTTTTTATTATTTTCCTCGGGAGAATCTGCAGTGGAGGCCCCCCCCCCCCCCCCCGGCGTGCGTCGCTGCGTGCGGGCACGTTGTCATGCGGGCACGTTGTCGTGCGCGTTTGTTTGATCCTTTTTGTTCAATTTTAACACCCCATAGTTATAAAATTCACACTAGTTTTTTGTAATTTTTTTTTACAGCTCTTGCCAAAAACTTGCCCGTCCATAACTTTCAAAGGCAGAATTATTATCGAGCCGGCAAATGAGCGAAGGATGAGAGAGAGAGAGAGAGAGAGGAGGAGAGAGGGGGGAGCGGATGAATAAATGATGAGCGTAAATTAATCATCGGATGATATATTATATCAGCTGTTTCTACACAATGAGACTGATGCAACGACAATACTTTTTACAAAGAACGACAGAGAGAAAGAGAGAAAGAAAGAGGGAGAGAGAAGAGGGAGAGAGAAGCTACAGAGAAGCTGCAGTTGCAGTGTGATGATATATACACACACATATATATTTATATATATATACATATATATCTTTTAAAGCAACATGACAAGTATTGCTCGGCACATTTTCAAGGTGCGAAGTTGCCGTCAATCGCACTCGTGGCAAATTAACATCTCCACGTGGACGTGGCCTTCGAGTTGCGAGAAGGATTTTAACGTGAAACATTTGTGTTACGTTTTTTGTTGTTGTTGACAGTTGTCATGATCCGGAGTTTTCGTGTCTTATTTTGAAGTCCCTGTCTCTCTCGTGTCCTCTGTTTCCCTGCACTTCCTGTCCCTGGTAGTTTCCTCCTGTGTGATTGCTAGCCCCGCCCTCATTGTGTCCACCTGTGACTCCTCCCCCTGTGTCCACTCACCTGCAGCTTCCCTGTGTATTTAACCCTCCTGTTCCCTTTAGGGTCAATTTGACCCCATTCAATGTTTAACGTCGGTGTTCTTTGGGGTCAATTTGACCCCAGGCTGTTTTTCACTGTGTCAAACATGTAAGAAATATCAACTTTTTTATATATTTAAAGGGCTATTTAGGTAGTCAACAAACAAACATAAAGTACCTCACACTTAAACTTGGGAAACAATATTATTTATAATAATTTTCTGGAGGTTTTAATTGCTGGGGTCAAATTGACCCAGAGGGTAAAATATGTCAGTAAATATAAAGGTAACAGGAGGGTGAAACCCTGTTTGTCTCATTCTTGAAGGTTGTTTTCTACTATTTAGTTTGAGTGTGTTTGACCTGTTTTGAGTAAAAATCTCTCTCTCTCTCTCTCTCTCTCTCTCTCTCTCTCTCTCTCTCTCTCTCTCTCTCTCTCTCTCTCTCTCTCTCTCTCTCTCTCTCTGGCTACAACAATAGAGCTTTGCTAAAAAAAATCAGCCGAATGGAAAATGACAATAAGCTGGTAAATGAAAACGTGAAAAAAGAGGAGATAAACTCAGAAAAGCAGACGTGAAGCTGCTGCCGCACTAATTGAACTGGTGATGTGGAAATGGAGGCGGTACCGCGTTTTTAATTCACGAAGCGCAAACGGCACCGACGACTAATAAAAAAACGGGAGCGCATCGGAAAAACGGGAAAAGGTCGAAACTTAAATACCGTTAAACGGACTTGTAAAAAAAATAATTAAAGAATAAAGTTACGGTCCCTTCGCGTGAAGACCTGACGCTCGCCGCAGTCGAGGTGAAGGAAGGCGAGAAGCGGCGCTACAAAAGGCCTGTTGTGGTGACGTCATGCTACGAGTCGTAGCATCGAAACAAAGATCCGTCGGACAACTAAATCTAGATGATACGTTAATCGGTAAAGAACAGAGTGCCTCTCTATAATGAGTTTGAGTACTAGACTAAAGAATTATGTAACAGGCAAGACACCTCGAAGGAAAAGGAGGATTAACAGAAACCTCCAAAACAAGCTAACGTCAGTTTAAGCTAGGCCCAGTTTAAGCTAGGCTAGCACAGGAGCTGAATCGAATGGACGTATTGGAAGAGTTGAAGAAACTTCATAAAGAAAAACAAGATGGACAAAACACTAAGATGGACTAGAACAAGCTGTTACTGACATTACAGACATGTATTAACAACTGATAATACCACCTTTAACCCTCCTGTTACCTTCACATTTACTAACATATTTTACCCTCGGTGTTAATTTGACCCCAGCAATAAAAACCTCCAGAAAATTATTAGAATTAATATTGTTTCCCAAGTTTAAGTGTGAGGTACTTTATGTTTGTTTGTTGACTACCTAAGTAGCCCTTTAAATATATAAAAAAGTTGATATTTCTTATATGTTTGACACAGTGAAAAACAGCCTGGGGTCAAATTGACCCCAAAGAACACCGACATTAAACATTGAATGGGGTCAAATTGACCCTAAAGGTAACAGGAGGGTTAAATGCACTATTTCATCCTTTTGAGAAACCTTTTTATGTATTTTTTGTCATGGTGACAGTAGAAGTCAATGGGCTTCGGGCTGAGAGTTCCAGAGGGGCGTCGGGGAGGTTCAAGGAGGTTCAGGGAAGTTCAGGGAGGTTCGAGAAAGCATCCCAACACACTTCTTCTTACCTTTGGCGCAGTCGGGACCCAAGAAGCCGGCGAAGCAGTGGCAGTGACCCGCCACGCACTCCCCCTTCCCGTTACAGTCCGTGGAGCAGCCGTCCATTGAGTCTGCACAAACACGCGCAAAACAATCACAAATCAGACGTGAACAAACAGAGAAAGAAGAAGAGAAAACTTGAAAATGTTCCACATGTAATCCACAAGCTGGCACGGCTCTGTGTTATTGAATGATAGATCTGATAAGCAATGGATGGCTCCCCAGACTCGGGGGCTGGATTAGATTAGTCTGATCCAGCTGCTATCACTCTCTGGGGAATGGGCCAAGCACTCACTTACACTCAGGAGCACTAAGCACATTACAGACTGCATTACAGGTTGGGGAACACGCGGCCAGCACGCACGTCCACCGACACCGAGGGCGTAATCACCAAACTGTTTACAGCGACTCGGTTTGGAACGAGACCGAACCGCGTGAGGCCCGACCGGCTCGCCGCCGCCGCGGAGGAGCTGGAGCCACGTCGCTATCGGAGCGGCGTGGCGAGGAGCGACGCGCCGCTCGTTCCCACTCGCGCTTTGTCTCATCGCGGCGTTTCATCTCGTCCTTCAATGAGCGTCTCATCGCACATCCTTCAGACATACACATATATATATATATATATATATATATATATATACACATATATATACACATAAACAGGCACGCGCCTATATATATATATATATATGATCACAAAAAGCTTGTTGGACTATATATATATATATACATACATATATATATATATATATAAACAGGCACGCGCCTATATATATATATATGATCACAAAAAGCTTGTTGGACTATATATATATATACATATATACACACATATATATATATATATAAACAGGCACGCGCCTATATATATATATATATATGATCACAAAAACCTTGTTGGACTATATATATATATATATGTATAAATACATATATATATATATATATATTTACATGGATTTCCAGGACTTTTCCAGGACTTTAATCCAAATTTCCATGACTTAACATTATGTGAAATCTCG
Source organism: Pseudoliparis swirei (assembly GCF_029220125.1). Classification (NCBI taxonomy): domain Eukaryota; kingdom Metazoa; phylum Chordata; class Actinopteri; order Perciformes; family Liparidae; genus Pseudoliparis; species Pseudoliparis swirei. The sequence continues at coordinate 3,751,335 of NC_079406.1, read as the reverse complement.
GTGAATGTGAGACAATAGTTTGACTAAAAGAATACATATTTATATAAATGGTTATTATTTGAATCAAAAACTGCATGAATAAACATTTTCCAACACTTTTGGGATTTCATATTTCTTTCAAGGACAATTTCCAGGCCTGGAAATTACCTTCAATTGTTCGCCTCCCTTTTTCTTTTTAGCTCCCCCCCCCCCCCCCATTGATATGTCCATCATGTCACGTCTTCATTCTCCGGGTACGGACGGAGACGGGTATAAAGGAAAAAGAAAAGGAGAGAGAGAGAGCACTTTTAAGTCAGCTGCACTCCAGATGGGAGATTCTGCTGGAGGAGAGAGAGAGAGGCTGGCAAGAGCCGGTGACATTTTTGAAACCGAGCTGCCGCTCGTCTTGTGCCAAGGAGCCGAGGAGAGCTCCCATCGAGGCGAGATGGAGTCATTAAAACGGGTGTCAAGGACGTCATCCTTTATTTGACCCTGGGGCTCTCTGACCGGGGGAGGGAGGGGGGGGGGGGAGGACTCCGGAGTCAAACCACTGCAGTCCCATGGCTCTGTTCAGGGATGACACATCCTTCTGTGGCATGACTCTCTCTCTCTCTCTTTCGCTCGGTCGCTCTCGTGCACACACACACACACACACACACACACGTTTACAGGCATGCACACAGTTATACACAGTTATTAAGTGACACTCGCCCGGTGGCGCGTGTGACACATGCTAATGAGACCGGCGGCGCGGCGTTATCCTCCGCGGCGGCAAGCTCCGCTACAGGAAACCCAAAGTCGTTTTCACCTCCGTCACCCGTCATCGTCGCTCCTGATGGAGAGGAGTGGCAATCATCTTTTTCTCCCACACTGTCAAGGAAGACTCACAAACCTTTACCCCTCCCTCCCTCTCGAAAGTGTCCCTTTAAAAAAAAAGAATAAAAGATCCGTATCGACACAATTTCCAATATTGTATCTGGCAGGCGACACAGAAATGTGTAGGAAAGGTCACACGGGGGTTCTTCTCTATCCAGAGGAGATGATTGATCTAGAAAGAGCTCTCGGGCTGTAAGGATGGCCGTGATGTGTGTCTGTCATACGTCTCAACTATAAAGATATATAATTAACCGGCAATGTGAGGCGAGACACTTCCTAATCTGTTACAGTATATATGAAATATTCAGCTAACTCGAAACATCCAGCGGTGATCTTCATGGTTAAATATATATATGGCCATATATTCATATATATATATATACATATACAGGTATATATATACAGATATCATTTTGAGCCTTTTTCAGCCTTTTGTGATCATATATACATATGTATATATATATACACACATATATATATACACACATATATATATATACACACATATATATATAGATATATACATCATGTCTATATGTTTACATGTTTCTTACTATTTTTGCACTTTATGTTGTCTATGCACTTTATGTTGTCTATATGTTCACAAGTTTTTTTACTATTTTTGCACTCTATGTTGTCTATATGTTGCACAATTCACTTTATGTTGGACAGAAGAGAAACGCAATTTCGATCTTCTGTATGTTTGCACATATGGAAAATTGACAAATAAAACTGACTTTGACTTTGACTTTGACATATATACATGTATATATATATATATGATCACAAAAAAGTTTGCTGGACTATATATATATATATATATATAAATATATATATATATATATGTGAAATCTCGGTGAATGTGAGACAATAGTTTTACTAAAAGAATACATATTTAAATAAATGTTTTGTATTTGAATCAAAAACTTCATGATTAAACATTTTCCAACATGTTTGGGATTTCATATATTTTTTCAAGGACTTCTCCAGGCTTTGAAATTACCATTTTTGGATTCCATGACTTTTCCAGGTTTTCCACGACAGTAACAAACCTCCTGTGTGTGTATATATATAAATATATATTAAAATCATTTTATATATATATATATATATATATTTAGTGTGTGAGCATCCGTGAGACGACCCGCTCGGTTCTTTCCACTGATAAAAGCCTTTCCAGTTAGGAATCATTCATGCCGTAAGTTGTTGCAGTTAAATGCGATTATAAAAATGGGTGCTTCCAGCCGAGTGATCTGATTGGTCAAATAAGCATTGCAATTGTACTTTATGAGCCTGTAAAGTTTCATCCGCTTTACGACCCTTTGGCTTTATGAATTTATGAAAAAAATAAGATAAAATGAAATGGCTGCTCAGCTAACTAGAAGCATCCATCCGTGAGCTCGCCGCTTTTCTTCTTCTTTTTTTGTTACTTCTTTTTGTTGTTTATCATCTTTGTTTTGTTAAAACTTCCAGGCATCTAAGGGCAAACTTCTTTTATTCCCCCTCAAATTATATTTTGCTTGTTGTTGCGTTAAAAAAAGAAGATATAATATTCAAGAGGACGTGTGATGACAGCTGAAGTAGGAGCAATTATGCATAATTAATAGCCCGGAAGCAGCGCCCGTCTCTGCCTGGGTGGAGGCTGAGTGGAATTAAAGAAGACGGGGCTGGAGGTGGAGGTGGAGAAGCGGCAGATATCATTAAGCCGCAGCTTTTTGTGGGTCACATGTAAATGTCAATAATAGAGGAAAAAAAAAAAAGAAGATTTCTCTGCAGCTGCTGCTGTTTTTTGTGTGTTTTTTTAATGCTTAAAATGAAAATTTGGGGGAAAAATCACATTTGAATCCACGTAAATTAATTAATTATTAAAACAATAGTCACAATCATCGAGAGATGAGCGTCCCCACACACACCAGAATATATTACACTATGGGTGTGTGTGTGTGTGTGTGTGTAATGTCTTCTGACACAGTTCACCTGACCAGACACACGCAGCTTCGATTGTTCTCACACCATTTTTTCCCCTCCTTTATCCAGATCAGAGTGTGATAATAATCATCTTTGTCATAATATTATATTATATTCCATATCTGAGCACCAACACACACGCTGTCCCCTCATTTCTCCCTTAACAAGCACATTCCTCATCTCACGCTCGTGTTTTCGTATCCTTAATGCTCTCGTATATTTCCCCTCTCGTCCTCCTCATACTCTCTATTGATTATACCCTCATTATTATTTATTTATTACCACGCCAGTCTTTTCTTTGCCGCCCTCTATATTTATACGCCGTGTCTTCCTCCTTGTATCCAGTTACTATTTTGCTGCAATTTCCCGACAGAGATCCTCTCGTCTCCCCGCGACGCTCCACTCTGGGCGACAGACAGCTCGCCGCGTCTCTTATGAGGATTTATGATCCTGTAGCTTCGGCGGTTTTGATTTTCTGCCTCTTAAAAAAGAAAAGAAAAAAGAAACCCTGCGCGGGGGCCCTCTGTTTGTTCGTGGTCCTCGTTAGGGCTGTAAATGGGCAGCGAAATGAACTCTGACATCTAATCCATTAATATTATTTTCCTCTTTTCGAGCCAAACATCTCCTTGATTCATTCTTTGGACAACCCCCGTAGACAAAGCGCTGCTGCCCTGAGCCCCGTCTGTTTGCACGTGCATTTGTTTTGATTATCGCCGAGTCGGCTGTTTGTGGCCCGGATCATGCGGACCCCCAAAATAAAGCCCGCTGTGTGTATATTCCCGTCTACAGGCGTCAACAAGTGTTTGACAAGCTCTGAAATAAAAATCGGTGTTTATCTGTCGCATGCTGTCAGTCATTACACGAAAACACTTTGTCAATAACGCGACTGCAGCGCCGTGTTCCGGGCTCTGTTTACCGATTGGCTCACAGCGGGAGGCTGTTTGGAGGTCGGTGATGCACACGTTTACATCAAATGGTTCTTAACCTTTTTTTAGAGTCATGTACCCCATGTGAATTATTCTTTTGAGCCGAGTACCCCCCGACCAATGCAAAGCAATATGGGTCGAAAAAAACAACTTAATTTGGCATCTTCTGTCTGAAAACAGTGGTGCTTTCAGGGACCTTGTTTTTCTACTCTCTACTGATCTACACGTGAGTCACAAAGGAGGTCGCAAAAAACCTAACCTGTTAACGCCCCAACCGTAACGTAAATATGTACACGTACTGTTGTAATATGTGAAGTTCTCCGCACTGCCCAGCAGTATAACAACCCGGGCACTAGGACCTTGGGGAGGCTACTGCGCTGGCTTTCTCACTCTCTGTGACATCGTCCCTGAGGTCACTGACAAGGTCACCATGGAAAAGTTGATCGGATGTCTTTCAAGCCATTAGGGGCCACATAAAATGAAAATGTCTCTAATATTATAACATAAAACCATTTCATTTGAAACCTTCAAAATAAAAGCACAGGATATTTGTCTTACATTTCTTTAAGAAAAGTTGATCGTATGTCTTTCAAGCCATCAGGGGCCACATACAATGACAAATAATATACACAATTCAGTTATATTTTCTTGAAGATTTATAAATAGCTATTTTCAAAGGCTAATTTTTTTAATGGATGCTCATTTATAATATATGAAAAAACAAATCTCACATACCCCCAGGGGTACACGTACCCCCATTTGAGAAGCGCTGGTTAAGATTATGAGCATCCAGAGAGCTGCAGACCATTGACTGACGACTAATTGAAGCCCAGTTACAGATAACAACAACAACAAAAAGCCAAAATAAAGAGCTTCTCATCCAATATTTCCATCACAAGTTGTAAGCTTAGTAATCGCCACATCGCCCGTCTGCTCCGTACATATCACCACGTCTCCATTCCCACGCTGTGACTTCTCCCCACACTATTTTTCTCTGTTTTAGTTATTGTTGTTGTTATTTCAACACTGCATTCTCCTAAAGGACTACCGGACACGGTGGGAGTGGAGAACCTGCCCCCCCCCCCGGTAACGATCCGCTACCGCTCGTCTGTATTCAGCCTACGTACTCGTGCATTATTCACATCATATTGCACTGGCTGCCTGTGTGTGTGTGTGTGTGTGTCATAGCAATGAGCTGCGGTTAGCGAGCCCTGTCATTACCACAGGAGCTGTCCTCCCCTTTCCAACGGCTGTCTCTCGCCACGCTGAGCTCTCCCTCTCCCTCTCTCTCTCTCTCTCTCGCTCTCCATTAGGCTACAGGAAAAGTTCCCTCCAAATGTCAGCGACTCTCAAAGTGCACTCGTCCGTGTCCTTAAGTTGGAGCAAAGCAACAGATGAAAAGGAAAGGAAGGACGAGAGAGGAGCGACCTCGAGACGCACACACAGCGAGGCGCACACGTAATACACACATTACACACACTGCACACATTACACACATGCTTCAAGTAATCGGAACTCTTGTATTCTAATAAAACACGGATAAAGGAACGTCTGGTGTTTAACGCTCACTGAGCGCTCCTTCAGGAGGAGGGAGGACAGCGGAGTGGTTCAATTGGACTAATAAAGAAAATGAGGTTCATTTTGGTTCTCATTGCTCTTTTACGAGGAGCCGTGCAAACCTTTAGATACCGGCAGACATTCATGTTGTGAATACGGATGAAGCTCAAAGAGTTGAGCATCCTGAAGGTGAGGAGGAGAAACAAGGTGAACTGACGGTTCAGACCAGTTCACTTCATTCATCTTCACTTCAAATAACAAAGTCGTGCTTCAGAACACGTGTCTCATCTTATTCTGATCCAACATCCAACCTCCTTACTTACTTACTTATTTACTTGCTTACTTACTGACTATCTTATTTACTTTCCTCCTTCCTTCCTTACTTACTTGCTTGCTAACTTACTTAATTTATTGGTTGCTTACTAACTAACATATGTACTTACCTACTTACTTACCTACGTACTTACCTACTTACTTACTTACCTACTTACTTACCTACCTACCTACTTACTTACTTACTTACCTACTTACTTACTTACCTACTTACTTACCTACCTACCTACTTACCTACCTACTTACTTACTTACTTACTTACTTACCTACTTACTTACTTACTTACCTACCTACTTACTTCCTAACTTACTTTGTTACTTAATTACTTAGATACTTACTTACTTACCTACTTACTAACTTAGTTACTTACTTGCTTGCTTACCGACTTACCTACTTAATTAATTACGTACATACATTCTTTATTAATTCATGACTTAATTGCGTAGGTATTCATTTCTCTGATCCCCAGAAGTCGTGTGTTTTACTAAACGATCTCTTAATCCCACGAGGGGACGAGCCGGATGTTGGGCTCGACGTCGAGATGCAAACTAGCCGACTCCAGGAGCACATGTTCATGCGGACTCTCCGCGTGTGGAAGGCGGCGGCGCTCACCGATGGGCGTGCTGTGCAGCAGCACCTGCTCCAGGTTGCGCCCGTCGTTGTAGAGCGCCAGGTGCCAGGTGCCGGGGTCCATGTACTCGATGAAGCCCGTCTCCTGGAGGCCGCTCAGCAGCAGGCCTTTGGGGGCTTTGGCGGCGGAGACGGGGTCGGTCAACGACCTGGGCAGCGCCTTCCCGTCCAGGAGCTTCACAAAGTCGAACTGGACACACAAGGGGGGGAGGGGGGGGGGGGGACGTCATCCAATTAGAAGAGAGCGGAGACGAGGGAACCCGTCGACACGTCGCAACGGACCCTCGTGCGGCGGCGTGTGAGCTTTGTGAGAACTGACAGTCGTTGGCCATTTTTATTGGGAAACTGCCTGCGTACGTAAAAAAAAAAAATGTTTTCAAAAAAGCCGGGGCGCCACATTAGACGTGGACGTCGGACGTGAAATTAACCAACGGGAAACCGAAACGAGGAAAAGTGAAACCATCCTCAGACTGGCTGCTACTGCTACGACAAATTTCCCCTTGGGGATTAATAAAGTATATATCTATCTATCTATCTATCTAGACTCCGACTGGACGTGGCGCTCACAGCGCCGGCAGACTTCACCGGCCGGGTTTCCAAAATGGAAACAGACTATTATTTGGTTTGTCTAAAGCTCTCTTCTTCCTCGCCCTCTTTAACTCCCCCCCCCCCCACTCCCCCCGTTCTCAAACCTCCTTGAACTACAGCGAGCGCTCGCTGAGCCCTCATTCCCCCCCGAGGGCCGCGTGTGTCACACTAGTGTCAAGAACAGCTCATTAGACCTTTTCACGCAGGCGAGAGCAGGGGCACACCGGTGTTAAGAGGCAGCCCACTCGGTGTGCGTGTGTGTGTGTGTGTGTGTGTGTGTGTGCGTGTGTGTGTACGCAGCGCTGTCGTACAAGCTGTATTGTCTCCGGGTAACGTGTCACTTCATCTACGCCGAGCTGAGGAAATCGGAACGTCTGTTTCCCTTCAGCGCGAAGGAACACTCGTTGGCTCGTTTTGTAAAAGACGCTCCTCCCGCTCCTCCGTCAGCCGACACGCCTCCACGCTGAGACATCTTGGAGGAGGAGACAACGGCGGGTGACTGCCGAGCCCCATCGCCTGTGCTTTAATACGGTTAAACGCATTAAATCATTATCGTTTGCATGTTTTCGCGCTCCCGAAGAAGGTTGAACCGCTACGGAGAGCCATCCCGCTGCTCCACTCACTTGTTTATGCATGAATAAAGTTTATTGACACCCACGTTGCACAGATTAGCTTTACTGGCATTTACAATGTGTGATCACAGACCGGGTAAAGGGTTGACAAGGAAGTGTCTTTCTAACTTCCTGCTGCTGCACATCACCCTGACCCGTGTGAGCGGGCATATGTTTATGCAATTATTATAGTAGCGAGGCCGCCGTGTGCCCGTCCTGTCTCCATTAGCATCTCCCTCTCCCTCACGGACAGAAAATATCAGAGTAAATGTTCAGAATTTCACCTTTTTCCAACTGAACTGACCCTAACCCTAAATTATGATGATGATATTTTAATAATGATTTCAGTTGGTGTTTGTGTTGTGTTGAAATGGCTGACTGATTCTTATAGCCCAAGTTGTGTTCTTTAATTTGATGTCCAACATCAATATATTTGCTGATGTTTATTACCTTCGCATTTAAAATGCGGAAGGTTATGTTTTGATCGCCGTGTATTTATTTATTCGTATGCGTGTTACTCGCATAACTCAAAAAGTATTAAACCGAATCGCATGAAATTTGGTGGGATGATTGGTTATTATCCGGGGACCATTTGATTAGATTTTGGGATCGATCGGGTCAAAGGTCAAGGTCATGAAAAGGTCAACATCTTCTTTTTACCATAGCGCGGTCAATTTCTATCCAATTGGCATGCACCTAATGCCAGAATTTTCATAATTCAATGCCCAATCTTGTGATATGCGAAGGTATGCGCTCTACCGAATGCCCGTTTGAGTTTTTCATGTTTTAGACAGTGTCTTAAAAATCTCCCAATTGGGGCCTGAAGGGTTAAATATGATATTGTCACCGGTCCAATCGATAGCTTATAGTCAGAGGGCACTGTGGGGATGACGATGCAGACGGTTACATCCTGGTTACTAGCTCAGGCTACAGGAACAACCGTATAGCAACACCCTGAGCTGACTGCTGAAGAGTCATGACCACTGAACGTCACGGCGTCACGAACGAGGGACGAGCTGAGGTCAGCGACTACGAGTTTATGAGCGGATCAAAATTATTTAAAATCAGCAAAGCGGTCCGCCATTTCTCCCCGAATAATTACATCCAATCCAACATCCCATTCGATCGGAAAGAAATCAGAAATTACGCACTCCCATCTTCTTCATATTGGTTGAAATGGTGAACCCCTCATCGCATGTGAACCGCGGATTATTACGCAATTTATTGTTAACCATCACAGTGTGAAATAACGTTTTACCGACGATCATTATCCGCCAATATTTAATAAAATATGTGATTCATGTCCCTGATATCGTTACATTGTGAACCTAACCGTATTTAAAGGGACACGAGGAGAATAAAGTTACATTACGGTGCGTTCAGGCACTCAGGAGAAATGTGTATTGGGTGATAATTTCTAATTATAATTCATAACCATGATGTGTTCACTTGTGATCTCGTAAAACGTAGCGTTGGTGAGAAACTTGACGATGAGAGGTTTCCACGGCAACAAGTAGATATTAGAGATGAATTATGAGCTGTTCACGAGAAGCTCTGATCAGATTACATCACTCAAACTTACTAAGGACAGGATTTGTTTTGATCCATGAAACAAAAATCTTTTTATCTCCTTATCAATTGAATTATGTGTTTTTATGAAGAAGAAAAAACTCACTACAAACTACGATAAGAAAGTAAGAAAAGGGACATTTAGTTGAAATAATTTTTTTGGGACGGTGGTAAAGAAAAGAGCCTTAGACCAGCTGCTGTAATCAAACATCCATATTGATCATCAATGATCGGCAGTTAGGATTGGAGGCAATTTTTGTTATACTTTTCTTTCTTATTTTCTTATTTTTTTCCTGATCCGATGTGAGGTCAAAGGTCAGGGATGTTGTTTGTGTCCACACTTTTACTGAATGTTAAATCATCCAAAAGTTTTCAGAAACCCGCAAATCCTAACAAATATAGTTTGTACCTCATCATGACTAACAATTCAATCAGTTTTTAGTGGAATGTAGTTATTCACCCCTCCATAGATATAAGATCAATTAGGATAACTCACTCATTTTAATAAAAAATACATGTTCAAACTATTTTTTTTGGGTACATTGGAAACATCTAGATATAAATTGCATTAGTCTACCATAACATGTTTTTTCTCCTAAATTTTATTTGCATTTTGTAACTTTTTTTTCTTCATGGATGGTGATGTAGATACATAGAGATGAGACACCTGTGCTGTTCACTCAAAATTAAGCCAAATGAGTCATAAAGGATTTGCATTAACAGTCAACTTTAGTTATGTTTATACAATCGTTTTATGTTTTTATCAATTGAATTACGTGTTTTCATGCAGAAGAAGAAAAAGTGACATTTAGTTGAAATGATTTTTTGGGACGGTGATAAAAAAAAGAGCCTGGTAGACCAGCTGCTGTAATCAAACACCCATATGGATCGTCAATGATCGGCAGTTAGGATTGGCGGCAAAAAAATCCCTGTTATGGGATCTCTAAAAGTTATATTTGAACGTTTTCATCAAATTTTCTGGGGCGTTTTTCCTGATCCGATGTGAGGTCAAAGGTCAGGGATGTGTTTTGTGTACAGATTTGTGAAACCTTCAGAGGGAAATTTGTAATTAGTGATTGTAGGCTATACAAAATAATTGAATTGAAAACTTGTGAGTGCCCAGAGCGAGGGATGTTATTGAGAGAGCCAGAGAGACTCTGAATGAATAACAGCAAACACACATTAATTAATTTAGAAAATAAATAGATTTTTTGCTTTGTATCAACTGAAATAATTAATTGAAAAAGATAATATAATCCCTCACGCTACGCTGCGGAATTGTCTTCGGGAGGCCGGATTTTTTTCTGGTTTCCAGCTCATTTAAAAAGCACCTGCGCGGCGCCTCCTCTACCTGAGTGTGCGTGGGCGGAATGTTCCGGCGTCCGTAGACCCCGAGCAGCGCGTTGTGCGACAGGGACAGGTTGAACTTGATGTAGGTCGGGTGGTGCACGGTCATGTGGAACCTCCAGAAGAGTCCCGGCGGGATCGTCTGGCTCTGCAGGGTCCCGACGACGACCTCGCCGCGGTCGATGGCGCGGCCGCGCGCCCATTTCTCTGGAGAGGGGAAAACACACACACACACACACACACACACACACACACATTGTTAACCCTCCTGTTAAGTTTGTTTCTTACAGTGATGATGTTCCCGGGTCAATGTGACCTGGTGAATGTTGTATCATCCAAAACATCCTAATAAATATAGTTTCTACCTCATCACCAACAATATTACTAACAATTCAATCAGATTTTAGAGGAATGGAGTTATTCACCCCTCAATAGATGTAAGATCAATGAGGATAACTCACTCGTTTTAATACAAAATACATGTTCAAACTATTTTTTTAGGGTACATTTGAAAAAACGATAGAAATTGCATTGATCTACCATAACATGTATTTTCTCCAAAATTTTATTTGAATTTTGTAACTTTTTTTTCTTCATAGGGTGATGTCGATAAATAGAACTCATCACCAACGTCATTACTAACAATTCAATCAGATTTGAGTGGAATGGAGTTCTTCACCCCTCCATAGACCAGAGTTCAATCAGGATAACTCACTCGTTTTAATGAAAAATACATGTTCAAACTAATTTTTTAGGGTACATTGGAAAAATCTAGATAGAAATTGCATTAGTCTACCATAACTTGTATTTTCTCTAAAATGTTACTATAATTTTTGATTTTTTTTTCTTCATGGTGTGATGTCGATAAATAGAGATGAGACGCCTGTGTGCTGTTCAGGGTCACGTTGACCCGCTCGCTCAATATCAAGCCAAATGAGTCATACAGGATTTGGATTGAAAGTAAACTTCAGTTATGTTTATTTATAGTGTTAAGTCACATTCTGCACATCATTCAGGTGACACATCGGAGCTCTTTTCACTCTCAGAGGAAGCAATTAATAAGCAACCCATCGATGTCTCGAAACATCAGCGTCTGCTCATAAAGAAAGAAACTGAATAGAGGGGAATGAGCGAGCGCCGGTGGAAAAAGAGAGAAGACGTCCTGCTTTTCAAGAGACCGTGCTTCGCCGATCCCTGGCGCAGGCTGTGCATAAAGATGAACTGCTTTAGAGAGGAAGTGTTTTGTCTGAGAGCCGTCTACTGGGGCTTTGTCATGTGCTATATATTAGCATCCTCTAACAAGAAAGGAAGAATGTGTGTGTGAGACAGAGAGGTGCATGAGGAGAAAGTGAGGAGGGCGATGCATTCACAGACAGCGTCGCGGCGCGGAGATAGCGTCTTGAGTGAGAGCGTGTCTTTGTGCGAGGAGAGAATGGGTCTCTCCAGCGGTCCCCGTGGCCATTAGCTCCTCTCGTCCTCGCCGGGAGCCTTCATCAACCCGCCGGGCCGGAGTCCCTTTGTGTGTGTCGGGCAGCAGGAGGGGGCGAGGCCGTGCAGCCCTCTTTGTGTCGGGGCCCTTTATGGGGAGATATATCTCCCGCTTCTAAACTAAGATGGAGAAAATATGGTGACAGAGGGGAGCCGGCCGATCGTTACGGCCACAAAGGAGCGAGAAACAGTTTGGGGCAGATTCATGGAGGAGGCCGCATGCTCTCCATCTATAACGGCAGCTTTACCACTCCATTACGGCCAACCCCCGTGCCCATAGATATATGTGTATATATATACTGTATAGATATATATATGATCACAAAAGGCTTGCCAGAAAAGATAAATATATATATATATATATACATAAATAAAAAAATAAAAAAATATTTGTTATATATATATCTACATTTTTAAATATACATTTGGAAATATGAATATTTAAATGTATATATATATATTAAATATATAAATGTGTTTGTCTATGTATAAATAAAATAATATATACATATACATATATATATTTGTATATAGAAGCAAGCCTTTTGTCAATATATATATATATATATATAAATAAATATATATGTCTGCCGGCAAGCCTGTGGTGATCTGCCTCATTTTATTTCTTTCAATTCACATCACAAGGTTGTCTGGTCTGGTTTCTTCTTTAAATGTCTCTATTCTCTGGATCGTCGTTAAAATTAGTTTCCTATATAAATCCCCCATCAGAATATTATGTGATGACCTTGCGGCGTGACTTTTTATTGAAGCCACTCATCAGATTGGACTTTTAAACTTGTTAAACACTTTCCCGTCGGCTGCTGACACGGCCGTGAACTATTCAGACCAACAACGTCTTTCAAGCCTCGCGGGAAGTCGGCGACCACGTCGACAAGAGGCAACGCACGTGATTCTTCTTCTTTTTTTTAAAACCCTCCATCTCTTTAATCTGCTGCTCGTTTGGATGGAAACAAAGTCAATTGATTAATCGGTTAATTGATCGAACTAGACTTGAGATGTGAAGAAAGACAAAGCGAGGGAAACGTGAGAGGGGGAGTGAGAACAAAAAGAGATTTCAAAATGGTTTCCAATGAAGGGGAGACACAAGAGACAGGTGTCCCCGTGTGAAGCATAGCCCCCCCCCCCCCCCCCCCTAGCCAACAGAATAAAAGCAGCTCGGCAGAACTACGCTATGCATTCATGCATTTCTGCTGAGTCTCTACCTCTGCAGTGGATTCTCTTCTCAGATGATCCTCACTCCTGTGCCTCGCCGCTCGAAAAATAAATAATTTAAATAAAATAAAAAGGCCAGCAAGAGGGATGGATGTCCCGAGGAGCGCTGGCTCTTTTTAAAACTCAACAATAGATGAATGGGACATGAATAGGGCGCGACATGTTGTCAGAAACACTGGCGGGCGGCTTGACGAGCAGGCAGACAGACAGGCAGGCAGGCAGACAGGCAGAAAGACAGACAGACAGGCAGATGATGCTAATTACTGCACGGCTGACGAAACTCGGTGACAGAGAGCAGCAGCTCGTGGTGGTCAGCCGCGAGGGGGGGGGGGGGGGGCGGGGGCTGAACTAGGGACGAGAGAACCATGTCTACAGAAGGAGAGGAGGTGCTGATGCGAGATAAGAAGAAGAAGAAAAAATGCTTGCCTCTCTCTCTCTCTGTCTCTCTCTCTGTCTCACTCTCTCTCTCTCTCTCTCTCTCAAACCAGACGGATGGCGTGATGACGGGGGCTCCTCCGGGCCTCCCCCAGCTGCTCAGATTATTGCTGTCAATCAACGTGCTCTCTCCCGGGCACCGTACGCCACGGCGTATATATATCTCTGCACGAAAAAAACGAAGAAAAAAAACCCGAGTGCTTTTCTTTTGAAGGTCTCGTTAAAAAAACAACAACAAAAACAGAAAGATCTGTTTCATTCTCCTCGGCAGGCAGAAGCAAAACTCGTAAAATTCACACTAAAATATGAATACGAATAAAAAGCGTTGCTTGAATCTTCGCTTTTCATCATAAGTAAGGCAAAAAAAAGACACTTTAAGGTTGATTTTCAAAATAAAAGCGGCAATGAAAGTGTTATTCATGTACAGCGTGTTGATGGTGTTGGTGGGCCGGTCTAGAATAACGCTGATTCTGCCTCAGCCAATTATTCTTCACAACATAATGCAGCGAAGGCCCTCGTTGAACCGCGTCGCCCACGAGATGCAACGCGTTCAACAAGCGGCGGCTGGGAGGCTCCGCCCACACGGGACATCTGGACCGGGAGTCTTTACTTCTCACATTTCTGATGACCACCTGCTCTCTATCATTGAAGTTCTATCGGCTCTTCTTATCGATTGTTTCGAATGGGAAAACAAATTCGACCCTCGATGAACAAAATGTGACCCGGTGGCCTCGATAAGCCCAAAAAAACACATTAAAAGCTGAATGCAACATGTTTAACCACTTTAACCTTATTGCACATTTAAATTAGAACAACGCACTCAATTCCCCCCAAAAAATGAACAAGCTCCTGAATTTGTCGCCAGCGCCAGCAGTAATATAATTAAATGAGACCTCTAAAATATCAAATGTCCAATTTAACAACTTTTGGGATATGATGAAAGCCCCAGAAAAGAGTTTCTATGGAGACACATAATAATCTTAATCATAACTCCTTTAAATGCAACAAGTTCCTCTACGGCGAAGTCGTCACGACAACCCAAATAAAAATAATATTGTTATTGAACAAACTAATTGACACTCCGATCAGCACCGACCGACCCGCAAAAATATGATTTAAAACACACAGGCACACACACACAAGCACGCACACACACACGGACACACACACACGGACACACACAGACACACACACACATACTCGCATGCACACACTCGCACATACTCGCATGCACACATAAACACACACACACACACACACAAGCACGCACGGACACACACACGGACACACACACACATATGCACACATACACATACAGGCACACACACGGACACACACACACATACTTGCATGCAGACACTCGCATGCCCACACAAACACGCACACACGGACACACACACACACGCACATACACAGGCACACACACGGACACACACACACACACGTGCACACGCACATGGGCCTATACACTTTGATCGACTGGTTTGCGCACATGCACACACACACACGTATACACACACACACACACGTATACACACACACACGCACACACCCAAGCACATGGGCATATACTGTATGCTTTGATATCGACCGGTTTGCGCACACACACACACACAGGCCTATACGCTTATATAGAAACACACGCACACACACACACATACACGTACACACACTCACACACACGTACACACACACACGCACACACACGTACACACACGCACACACACATGTACACACACACACGCACAAGCCAGAAGGCTTCTCGAGTAAACAATCAGCCGGTTTAAAAGAAGAATATACACTTTTATTAATCCCCAAGGGGAAATTAGTTCTCTGCATTTAACCCATCCTTAGTTATTAAGGAGCAGTGGGCTCAGCTTTTGAAATCATGCTCATGTTATATATAAATCTGCTATATATTTTGTTGCTATAATAAAACTAATAATAACTTTTTTGGAAAACGCTTTAAAAGCTTTTCAAGGAACTTTGTTTGTTTTCACAGCCGAACAAACGGAAACAACGAGGACACGTTGTTCCACGAGTCAGAGCCCCAAGTCAAAGTGAGTTATATCTGTTGTCTGTGTGTGTGTAGGTGTGTGTGTGTAGCTGTGTATGTGTGTGTGTCTGTGTGTGTGTGTGTGTGTGTGCAAAAGACATGAACTACATTAGGACTCGGGACACGAGGTCTCATTAATTTCTCGTGCCCGCGGCTTATTCAGGTAAAACAATTACACCTGGAATCTATTTTCAAAATGAACTAAAATCTGTCTTTAAAATGAATGTTTTCATCCCTCAGATTCTAATGAAGAGAGAAAAGAAAAGAGAGAAGAGAAGAGAAGAGAAGAGGAAAGAGAAAAGAAAGAAGAGAAAGTGAGAGAGGTGTGTGTGTGTGTGTGAGTGAGGGTGTGTGTGTGTGTGTCGATATCAAAGCATATAGGTCCATGTGCGTGTGTGTGTGTGTGTGGGTGTGTCGATATCGAACCATCTAGGCCTGGAGTGTGTGTGTGTGTGTGTGTGTGCTTGTGTGTGTTTGTGTGTGTTTGTCGATATCGAACCATATAGGCCTGTGCGTGTGTGTCGATATCGAAGCGTAGAGGCCGGTGTGCATGCGTGTGTGTTTGTGTGTGTGCGTGTGCGCAAGGCGGTCGATATCAAAGCGTATATAGGCCCGTGTGTGTGTGCATGTGTGTATGTGTGTGTCAATATCGAACCATATAGGCCCCTGCGTGTGTGTGTTTGTGTGTGTGTGTGTGTGTGTGCATGCCGACAACATTCCCCGTGTTCCGAAGACGGAGGTGGAGTTTGCCGCAGGATGAATAAAAACACCACAGCGGCTCGCCGATAATTACTGGGATTCAATCACGGTTCTTTTTGAGCGGCGGCTTTAATAAGCTCTCCGCCTAATGAGTGTCAGTCAGAGTCAGGAGGAGATAATGCTCTCGGCCTCGGGGCCTTCCATTACTCCCCCCCCACAAACACACACACACACACCTTCCACCACGGAGCCCCCGTGACTGACAGCTCCGCCCACTCACACACTCCTTCCCCCTCTGAGAGATCTTACACGCTCACACCTGTAGTGCGTGTCGTGTGAAGCGACACGCGGAGGAGGCACTCGTAGGGTTTTTCTTTCAATTGTCGTCTGCTAAGCTTGAGCCGAGGGGGCAGAGGGGGCTGAGGGAGGGGGGGGGGGGCGTGGCAGAGCTCACCACATATCCATCCTGCCAATTATCTTCAAGTTAGAAAAATTCTCTCTTTTAACAGCTGAGGCTTTTCCACTTAACGGGGAACCGGTATTTTCCTCAGTCGGAGTTCTGGGTTCACGACGAGGTTTAAATCCCAAAGTGACGCCGCGGCGAGGTCGCGACACATTCAGATGTTCACGCTTCAGATTGACCTCTGAACCCCAAAAACCTAAAGGCAGAATTGAAAAGGAAGTTTTATTTTCGTCATCGTCATGGTTTTCTATTTTCCGACGGTCCATGAACGCGTCACGTGTGAAAAAAAGCAACCAAAACGAAGCTTAAAATGAAGACGTTTCACAAAACAACTTTGTATTCTACGTGTCGCTTAACGTCGACAAGGTAGCCGGTTCCATCCCCGCTCTCCCCGTTGGCTGCGTGTCGAAGTGCCCTTGAGCAAGGCACTGCGCCCCGAGTTGCTTCCCGCCCACTGCTCCTTAATAACAAAGGATTTAGAGAAGAATTTCCCCGCCGGGATAAATAAAAAGGGTAAATTTCTTTCTAATTCCTGTATTTCTATCCGTGCAGGACTTCTTCCACATTGCAGTGAAAATCTAGACCGCAGAGAATACAATTTAAAAACATTAAAATGTGTAAAGTACACATAAGTAATAGTGATAATGGTTTATCTCAAGGGATGAACGGCGGACCCTGAGAGAGATGTGTGATCACATTATGTTAATTCTGATGCATTCATGTGGCTCAAAACACTTTGTTGTATTGCCCAATGCTGCATGACGTGTTACATAACCAGTGACTACAGTATATGTAGTGTACCATGTATGAAGTATCTTAAAGGGATATACACAAGCAAAAATACCTGTTCAATCCCTTTTGCTCACATAAAGTATTGGCTTAAATATCTTTTTAATAAAAAAAGGAACTTCTCGTCAGTTTATCGAGAAGATTAAAAAAAGAAGAAGCTTTCAATGCATTTATTGTTTTACCTCAACGACTCTCAAACGTCTGCCGGCCCTTAAACGCGTCATCGGCACCGTCGACGTCGACTGCGTCTTTAAATCCGAGACGTTTCTAATGCGAGCTGAGCGACGGACAGACATGCTGCCGCTGTGAGGTTTTCTGGACTTGAGGCGCTCGGGCAGGCTGATCTATACTTTCTCTGCGTGTGTGTGTGTGTGTGTGTGTGTGAGAGAGTGTGTGAGTGCATGTGTTACATCCTGAGACTGTATCCCAGCGTGAGAAAATCAATGAGACCGGTGTAACAGGGACCGGTCCATCACCATGCACACACACTCATCTCACCCACAGACACGTCTCCTTTTTCCCCACATACATACATAGGATTATGCACACACACACACACACACACACAGACACACTGCTCAGCCTCTCTCTCCCCTCATCCACTCTCCCTGCACGCTGCCTAGAATATTGATGTGCTCTTTAAGAGCCCTCCTCTCTGTCTGTGTCACATGCCATCCATCTGCCCGCCATTCCCGACCAGGCCACCGGGGGGGAAAGAGCGGCAAAAACAATCCGCCGCTAACTCGCCTCTCGCACACGTGGGATGTTTTTTTTGGCGTTTTTTTTCCCCTTCACACGCTCATCTCGTAGTTCCAGCGCAACACGTCATCCTCCTCACGTTATAATGAGGCAATATGCCGCTCTACTGTATGTCAGTTTGTATCACTTCGTATCATTAATACATCTGGCGAACTCGCGTTGACTAAAATATTATTCTCAAACTTCAATGTGCTTCATTAAGGCGGGGAATCCACCGACGGAAGATTTATTCTCTGGGCACTTCGGCTTTCATCTGCACCAGAGGAATCTCTCTCTCTGTGTGTGTCAGTTATAGAAATAGTGTAAAAAAGAAAGGGGGGAAAGATGGAGTGCACGCACATCAGCCCGAGGTTGATTACCACGGGGCGAGTGGCAATTAATGTAGCTCTAATGAGAGAGGCTTTTCTGTGTGGAGGACTCAGAAGGGCTCGCGGTGATCTCTGGAACGGCAGGAGAGATAGCGGCGGGAACATATAACGGCGGCGTTGACAAGCCGCTCGCCGTACGGCGGCGACACGACGTGTCAATTCGCGTCTGGCGCCGCGGGCCTCCTCGTAAAAAAAAAAAAGGTGCGTTGCGGTTACGCCGCTACGATTCGAGATTTTTCTCCGCGCATAGCCGACAAATCCAATTTTTTAAAAATTAATTTTTGTGGCATTGAAGTCATCACATAAAAAACAACAACAACACTAACAATACACGAACAGGGACGCAGAGCAGATTACCAGGTCGCAATCATTCCGCCGAGCTCGTTTTTATCTCCCCCCGCTGTGTCATCTGTTCATATCAAAACAAGAAGGAGCTGATATCCACCAATCAATCTGCTCCGCCATCTTTACGCCCCCCCCGACGCCGCGAAGCCGCTCGTGTTTACGGCATCGAGAATAAAATCATTTGTTTCAGAATGCAATATCTATATATATATATTTTTAAAGCTGCTTGATTTATTAGTTTTGTAGATCAGAGACACGGAAAATGACGATTAAATAATATTAATATTTATTTTTATAATATAATGTCGTAAAAGTGGCGAAAGGCTGGTTCCGCTTTTATGATGGATATTGCAAACATCCTTCAAATAGAATGGTACCCATCAGTCATCCCTCTCCTCTCCCATCACTCTCTCTCTCTTCCCTCTCCCCCCGCAGTGTCACGCTTGTTGTTCATCATCCCCCCCCCCACCCCCCCCCACGCTGTGTAATCTCAGGGATTGTGTGGTCTCTTGGTATGAGAGGTGACGGGTACAGGCGGGATGAACGTGATAATCTGCCACACTGGATTACGGACTAATCTCTAATCTCTCCGGCCCTCCTCCGGTCCTCGGGGGCGACCACCTCCACGCCCGGCAATTCTATTAATCTGAGCCCCCGACCGCCGCCGGCGGTTTAGCTTTGCCCATTTTGACTTCCCATCTCCGGGGCGGTCGGAGCCGAAAAACAACAGATTCAGTCGTCGAGGCAAAACCATCGGAAGTGAATTCCGTGACCCCGGCGCCGCTCTATCGGACGACTTAGCTACCGACGAGGAGCGCTAATCCTCGGGAATGTGAGGATTCATCAAGAAAAGTTGCTGCGATGATGTCCCAGGTTGCCCAAATTGCAGCGGGTCGCAGTTTTTTAAAAGTCGGGCGCCAGCGTCTCCGCCATAAGTGCTGAACGCGCGGCTCCGACGGCGTCCCGTGTAATATCCATCGCGGGCGGTCTCGGCGTGAAGGTCGCCGTGTCCCCGCCTGACTCCGTGACCCGGAACACTCTCAATTAATGTCCCGTGTCACGGGGGTTAAATTGCCGTTAGTAATTCCTGCGGCTAGTCGAAAGAAGGCCGAGTGCAGGGGAAGAGAAGATATTCCGGTCACGTAGCGACTAAGAGGGAACATGATCAACCAATTACCTCGCCTTTCTAATAAATGAGTAATCAGCTGAAGGCTGATCTCTCCAGACTGATGTCTCTCGCTCTTTGCGAACGAGGCGCGTTATGCATGCGAGGCGGGGGTCCCGATGCAAAACAGGCTGATTGGAATTCATGGCAATGGAGAGGCAGTCGCAACATGTTCTCGTCGTAATGTCGAAACGCTCATATTTACATTTCGAGAGAGGAGGAACATTTTCGAGTCTTCCCACTACTTCAATAATTCTGGTCTCATTAAATCCTGTCGCTGAAAAACGGTTCGAGTGTCCGCTGAGGATTTCTAGTTCATTAAGTTTGCGGGAAAAGAGAAAAACAGAAGCACAATGAGCGGGAGTATTATATAATACAGAAATGAGAACGGTGTGTGTGTGTGTGTGTGTGTGTGTGTGTGAGAGAGTTGTCGAGGCTCAGGGGCTCAAAGTTAAAAGCCGTTTTTCATAACACCTAAACTAAATGTTAGTGTAAATAACCCCACGGAAGTTTTATTGTTTTGGATTGATTGCCTTTCTTTGTATTTGCCTTATTGGTTTTAACGTATGTCTTTTGATATTGTTGTGTATAAACAATGTATAGAGGTTTTAATTCACTTCCTCTCTAATGGATGAATCAAGCTTTTATTTTGAAAAGCTCAAATGAATCGCACATTTTCTTTATATTTGAATGCGTACTTAACTGTACGGCTACGGATGTTGTTCCGGAGGAATGCACATTTATACATGTAATAAAGTTTAATAGTTTTAATGGACCCGCGTGAGGCTAAAGCTCTTTACCGTGGTGATAGTTTACCAGTTTAATTAATGTATTGTGACCCAAAGGAAGAAAATAAAGGAGTCATTTCACCAGCAGTAAGTTTCATGCCACTTCATATATACGGGGATATGTTACAGTTAAAGCTTTCATGACTTTGGATCGCCGACCTTTGACATCTAGAAGAATATCACATCCATTCACAGGGAAGAATATCTCATCCATCACTCAGGACCGCACAGCAGCAAATATTAAAGATGTAATTCATACTTATTACAGCCAGAGAAAAGCAAAATGACTTTAGGCGGCATGTTGTCAACCAGCGGTGAGCTCACACGAGAGACACACATTTTACACAATATATACAATAATGAAAGTTTAATATGTTTAAATCGTGTATCAGATGCAACAACATGTCATTTAACAATGTTGACATATGGAATAAGATAAAAACTTAGTGACTTGTTTTATAAAATGCAATATAAAAGACGTGTATCGTGCTGTGGAAGTGACATAACGACGTCCATTAGATGGAAATATTGTTTAAAGACCGTCTGTCTGCCCCTGATGTATTTTTAATGGACTGATTTCTGGGTGTCCGTTAATTTAAAAGACATTTACAATATTAATGTGTTGGCTGCAGGCTACATGTTGGCTTCAAAGTTATTTGTTGGCTTCATTTTAAATGCACATATGTTAACTTAAATACTCTGCATATGGTTAAAGGAGTATTAGCATGCTATAGAAATGTGTATTTTTTGGGGGGGATCTTAAAGAAAAAGTTAAAACAACAGAACCGCAGATGTCAGCTTTTTCATTCCAGACATTCTTCATGCATCCCTTGTCAAAACCTGGCAAGTACATTACCCACAATGCAACGCAACTGGCAGTAATTATGTCAGAGATTTGGTTCGGGCTGTGCTAGTAGCGGCTAATGTAGCCTCGAGCGGCTAACGTAGCCTCGAGCTGCAAGCTAACAAACCTGTTTATAAAAAACTATGTTCACATATGCCGTGAAATAGACGAGTAAACAAACTTTAATTAGAAGTTCAGACTGAAAAAGATGTGAGCTCAGATTTGATTGAAGCGGTGAAGGCAGCTAACGTCAACATGTGACACAGTTCACATGCCAGGCAAAAAATGTCCGAGGGAAGTGTTTCCATGGTAACTTGGGTCTGACTGATTTAAACCTCCTGAATGAAAACATAATTTCCTTAAAATAAATTGAAATTAGTCTGGTTTCACGATTACTCTTTGCTGGTTTAACTGCACACTTCTCTTACTGCTTTAAACATGTCACATAAATAACGGTTACGCATTTAAAAAAGGAGCCAAGCAAAGTTTAAGTGTTTGAAATATACTTTAAGCTAGAAGTAGATTAGAAATAGAAAGTGCAAGTGAGTGTATAACATTAGCTGTTGTTGTTGCTGACGGTGAAGAACACATGTTGACCAATGGGTTTCCAGGACTTTAAACCAAATGTCCATGAACAAACATTTTGTGAAATCTCAGTGTATACACGAGTAAATACCTTAAATGACAGAGTTTGATTATAAGCATAAATATTTATAGTAATGTTTATTATTTTATATATAAATATATGTTCATATATATATGCATATATATATAAATATATATCTATATATATATATATATATATATATATATATATATATACATACAGGGTTCATACACATATTAACCAATGGATTTTCCAGGACTTTTCCATGACTTTAAACCCAATTTTTATGACCAACCATTTTATGAAAGGTCTATACACGAGTAAATACCTTAAATGACACAATAGTTTGATTAAAAGCGTAAATATTTAAATAAATGTTTATTATTTTAAGAAAACTGCGTAAATGAACATATGAATACAACAAACTCCCGTGACTTTTCCAAAACTTTAGGGATAAAAATGTTGTTCCAATCCCGGAAATAACCATTTTAAAATTCCATAGCTTTTCCAGGTTTTCCATGACAGTACGAACCCTGAGAACACCTGTTGTCTCTTGGCGTGTGTGTGAGTGTGTGTGTGTGTGTGTGTGTGCGCGCTCACCTTTGTCGGCGCCGTGCGTGTTCTCCGGGTTCAGCGCGTCCAGCAGGTGGACGGAGCTGGTGGGTCTGGACTTGCTGCGGTCCTCCTGCTGGTGGTCCGCCGAGCTCAGGCCGTTCTCGTACAGCTGGCTCTCGCCGTGCCGCAGATGCCAGGTCAGACCTAGCAGGTGGACCGCTAGACAGACAGACACACACACACACACACACACACACACACACACACACACACACACACACACACACACACACACACACACACACACACACACACACACACACACACACACACACACACAAAGGGAGAGGAAAACATTATTATTCCAGGCACACAGGGGAGGTATGTCCGAACCTTCTTTATTGCTCATCTCACTCACATTATGTGCCCGGCAAAGCAGTGGACAATTAGTAAACACACACACACACACACATATAAACTCCTAACACACACATGCTTACATGAACACAAACATGGTAGCGGTGGGCAATTAAGGCAGATCTTCAGAGCCCAGTGCCGGCATTAAAGCGCTAACGCAGTCTTTTATGCGTGACTAATGACGCTCTGAAAGCTGCTGCCGATCCCCGATCCATACGGGCCCTTTAAACAACAAAGGCTACGGGAGGACGCCGGGTTTCCCCTCCCACCCATAGGACTGTTTACTGGGACAACAAATCCGACACGCCGTTAAATTAAAGAAACAACTAACACCTGGCCGTTAAGTAAATTAATTAGCGCCTTGCAAGGCTGTCAATAAAAAAACGTTTGAGAACACATTCAACCTCCCCTCCGACCAATCACGGGGCTCCGTTCGCCGCGTGATTGTATAACAGCTTCTTTTTTGTCGTTGTTTGCGTAAAAAAAAGAAGGACATCTCCAAAGTTAATGCCCCTTCGCCGACGTGTCGGGGAACAAAGCAAACGCAATAAATCCTCGCAGGTTTTTCTCTCCTCTGACACATTGGGAACATCAAACAAAAAGCAAAGCCTCAAATCACAAAGTTACTGGCGGCGGTCGGGAGGACGGCGGCTGAATGCAGATCAAGGTGGAGGAACTTCTCACGACTGCAAACACTTCCTGCTGTCTGTCGGCGGCGTCTGACGCTTGACGACACCCGGAAGAAAAGGAGGAAGCGCTCGACACGCGCTCGCACAAAATGTTTGCTTTGGGAAAAACCAAATCTACGATTCAACAGCGTGACGGACACGGGCGCACACCTGAGCGGAACGCACCTGCCGCTCGTCTAAACTTGTGTGTGTGTGTGTGTGTCTGTGTGTGTGTGTGTCTGTGTCTGTGTGTGTGTGTGTGTGTGTGTGTGTGTGTGCGCTCACACCTACACCCTTGCCCGCTCATCCTGCTTCCCCAGCTGATGAAGAACATTAATGATCCACTATCTCCTCTTCTCTCTCTCCCTCGGATGTGATTATGTAACTCTGTAATGATTCCTTCATGACGTCTGTTATTCTCTCCATCCTGCAGAGGGATCCTCCTCTCTTGCTCTCCTGAAGGATCCTTCACTATTTTACCCCTTTGCTCCGAGGGACCAGCGTGCTTTATTTAGGAGGCCATAGTTCTTTCCTTTCTTTCTCCTTCCTTCCTTCCTTTCTTCCTTGTTCCTGCCTCCTACCTTCCGTCCTTTCTTCCTCCTTCCTTTATTCCTGCCTCATATCTTCCTTCCCCCTTCCTTTCTTCCTCTTTCCTTCCTACTTTTCTTCCTTTCTTTCTTCTTCCTTACTTTCTTTCTTCTTCCTTCCTTCCTTCCTCTTTCCTTTCTTCCTTCCTTCCTACTTCCTCCCTTCCTTCCTCCTTCTTTCCTACTTTTCTTCCTTTCTTTCTTCTTCCTTCCTACCTTCCTTTATTCCTTCCTTTCTTTCTTCTTCCTTCCTTCCTACTTCCTCCTTCCTTCCTCCTTCCTCCTTCTTTCCTACTTTTCTTCCTTTTTTTCTCCTTCCTCCTTTCCTACTTTTCCCTTCTTTCTTTCTTTCTCTTTCCTTCCTTTCTTCCTTCTTCCTTCCTTTCTTCCCCCTTCCTCTTACCTTCCTCCTTCCTTCCTCCTACCCTTCTTCCTCATATCATGTCCATTTTAACTCTGTCACGCTTCCTTCTGGTCACATGACATCTATTCCTCTGTCCTTCTTGGAGAGGGATCCTCCCCTTTTGCTCTCCTGAAGGTTTCTTCACTATTTTTTATTTTTTGGTAGTCTCCTGATCCGATGTGAAAGGTCAAAGGTCAGGGATGTCGAATGCGTACGGATTGTAAATCCCTCTGAGGAAAATTTGTGATATTGGGCTGTATGAAATAAACAGAATTTAATTAAAACTCCTGATAGTTAAAAAAAACATTTTACAGTCACTTTATGTTTCAGAAGCGCATAAAATAAAATACAATAAACATCTACGGTGAGCTTTATTTCGAGAGTTGACGCCGCTCTGCCATCCGTGGGGATTCAGCCAAATCCTACGTTCAAACCCCCGCCTTGCCGCCTCGTCATTGGTCGGTGGAGCTCTCTGCTCACGCGCCACGTGACCTCTTCCTCTGCGGGACTCTGACGTCTCCCGGGGCAACGGGGGAGACGCCGCGCACCGCGTGGTTCACACCAATTGAAGCGTTGGCGTGTGTGACGAGAAGAGACGCGGACGCGAGTCGTCACATCGGTGTGAAGTTTAGCTCTTAATTTGTTTTCTTATTTTCATTTTGAAGAAAGGTGCAATGTGTGTGTGTGTGTGTGTGTGTGTGTGATGAGTCATTCTGTTGATGAGGGCGGGAGAGAGAGAGAGAGAGAGAGACATAGTAAAACGCTAGAATTGCACATTAAATTTCGCGGGCTTTGCTCTCCGTCAAAGTGCCTTCTGGTTGTCTGCTAACGTCAGTCCTCCGTCTCCGGCAGAGAACAAACAGGCAGGTGGAGAAGAGGAGCGCTCGGAAAAACATGATGAAGATGACATTTTGTTTACAGCGATACGAGATCTGGAGACGCCGACCCCGAGGAGGTTCCCCCTAAAACTACACATCCCCGCTGTCAATTATCTTCTATCAGAAGAAGAGAAGAGCTCAAGAGTACAGTGCAGCTGACAGGTGGGCCTGCAAATCAATCAATACAAATAGCGACCCCCCCCCCCTCTCCTCCTCCTCCTCCTCCCCGCTACTTTTATACCACATTCGCTCCCACTCTGATCTACTCTGGTGTCTGCGTCTCACGAGCGTTTAACGAGTCCGGTCTATTTTATTTTTTTATTTTACGACAATATATTCGCGTAAACACACAGTGTCGACGGCCAATAAAAGAGGCAATGAATATATATGTATAGCTATATATATATATAAATATAAATATTTATTCATTGACAGTGTTTTTGCACCCCGAGTGTGCTGCTCTCTGCCGTGGGTGTTTTTTTGTTGTTGTTATTTTCTCGGAGTCTCTCTTCACTTTTTTGGACGCGAGACTCAAAGTGTCTTTGAGTACGTTGAAAAGCGCTATATATATATTGAATGCAATATTACTATTACTATAATCCTTTAGAGGTGGACAGACACACACTCGACGAGTTATATTCCCAAACGGAGACATCAGGAAATGTTTCCGCCTTGCTACCATCCTCTCGTCTGGATCGGTTTCCTCTCCTCTCCTCGTTCCGCAGCCCCTCCCCCCCCCCTCCCCCTCCTCCCCCTTCCAGAACCACCTCAGCCGAGTGTCAGCTCCTTCAGTAACGACTCGGCGGCGACAGTCCTCACTTCTCCCGCTCGCCACTCCAGACCTCCTCACGAAGCCCCTCAGACCGGCTACTCGTCCCGCCGCCGCTCATCAGCCGCTCTCTCGGCCTCCGCCGCTCACTCTCTTGTTTTACGGCTGTTGACCTTTTGAAGGAACACTTCGCATCTAGGGCCACGGACACACACACACACACACACACACACACACAGACGCACACACACACTGAGGCGAGGAGGAATAAGGACCTGGGCGCGTGATGAGGAGAGTGCAGGTCCGTGTGTGTGTACGCTCTTGTACTTTTCGAGGAGCGGATGTCCTCGCTGTAATGTTTCTCGCGAGCGGCGACGCCGTGTTTGTCGTTCTTCACTTGACCAAGTGAATTCTGGGTATTTAAAAAAAAAATAGAGTACTTATAGAGCCAGAGGCAAGGACGTCCAGAATTTTTTTGCAACCCGAGAGTCTCATTTGACAGCGGGGGGAGAGGGGGGATGGGGTGGGGGCTGGGGGGGGGGGGGGCAGGTAGTTGGAGCTTTTCCAAGGCTGAAGGTGAAGATTTATTCGTTAATCTTAGAAAACTAAATTTGGGCACGGAAAAAAAACAAAAAAGCTCAAGGTCTATTTAATTTGTTTTCATACGTGGAAGCGAAGATGTTTTTTTCTTTCGCTCGAGTCGTCGCTGTTGTCGTGAGATATGTCGTCGCCAGCGAGCTGAATGTCAAATGTGCAGCTGCGTGGGTTTTCTCTTGGTTCGAGAAAAAGGTCAAACGTCCTCGCGCGTCCTGATTCTGTGCAGGTCCAGTACCTCACATGGAGAATCGGAGCGTACATACAAGAAGCGTGCAGGAAAAAAAGGACGCCTTGGCTCGGATACCAACTGATTCCTCGAATATATATATTAATATATATATTTTTATTTATTTATTCATAGATCTATATATATACAGGACTGTCTCAGAAAATTAGAATATTGTGATGAAGTTCTTTATTTTCTGTAATGCAATTAAAAAAACAAAAATGTCATGCATTCTGGATTCATTACAAATCAACTGAAATATTGCAAGCCTTTTATTCTTTTAATATTGCTGATTATGGTTTACAGCTTAAGAAAACTCTAAAATCCTATCTCATAAAATTTTAATATTTCCTCAGACCAAGTAAAAAAAAAGATTTATAACAGCTGAGTGTTTGTCAAGGCTCAGGAAACCCTTGCAGGTGTTTCGAGTTAATTAGACAATTCAAGTGATTTGTTTAATACCCTACTAGTATACTTTTTCATGATATTCTAATATTTAGAGATAGGATATTTGAGTTTTCTTAAGCTGTAAGCCATAATCAGCAATATTAAAAGAATAAAAGGCTTGC
Source organism: Pseudoliparis swirei (assembly GCF_029220125.1). Lineage (NCBI taxonomy): Eukaryota > Metazoa > Chordata > Actinopteri > Perciformes > Liparidae > Pseudoliparis > Pseudoliparis swirei. The sequence goes on along the minus strand of NC_079406.1, from coordinate 3,723,243 downwards.
AATATTTCAGTTGATTTGTAATGAATCCAGAATGCATGACATTTTTGTTTTTTTAATTGCATTACAGAAAATAAAGAACTTCATCACAATATTCTAATTTTATGAGACAGTCCTGTATAGAGAGAGAGATTTTTATATATCTATATATCAATATATATATATATTAATATATATATATATATATTAATATATATTGGCCCCCCTTCAGCCCCCAGAGGCTCCTCCAGCCAGCCGGCCTGTAGCCGGCGGCTTCAAAACGCAGATTCCCAATCAAATGTCATTTCCTCTTCGAAGATCATGACCTTATGCAAACAGAATAAACTCAAATACTGAAGGTATTGAACTAGTTTCCAAAGCAACGTTAAATGAATGAATACTTTGTGCACTGACTCTGCCGCAGCTCTGATTCTCACCACTTTTTTTTCTTTATTTTTAGCACTGGCGGCTGAGGATTATGGGTATTGTAGTATTTAGAGCCGAATGATGAGTACGTCATAAACATGTGGTAGCAGGATAGCATTAACATATCCAGGAAGCTTTAGTTTTTTCCATGTTTCCTATTTTTTGGATGAAGATATTTATCGGTCGGCTGATTACATCATAACCGACAGGAAAAGGGGGAGGAGTCTAACTAACTGGGGACGTTGCAGCTATGCAGCGTCATGACCACGTGGCCACCAGTGCGCCAGGTGTTTCTACAACTGGGAATATTCACAACAACAAAAATGTACAGCCACTGAAAGAAATGACAGAGAAAAACCTCAAGAATCATCGGTTACACTCACTTCTTGGTTTATATGACTTCATAAATGTTTCATCCGAGCTACACACACACTCCCACGGGGGCGCGCCTCCGACTCAGCGTGCGGCCCCTGATGCCAGCAGCGAGCGCTCAGCGTGAACCTTCACTCTCACTCTTTCTGCCTATCCCTCACTCTGCCTCACTCTCTCTAGCGTTCATCTTTTTCCCTGTGCACCTGCACACACACACACACACACACACACATAGCCTTCATTACACATTGAGGGTAAAGAGAGAGAGAGAGAGACTCAGAGTGAGTCCAGTCATTATAACGGGAGCAGAATGGCGGGCCGGAGCCCTCGCCTGAGCATGAATCATTGATCAGCGTGACAGCGAGACGACTGCCGGAGGTAATAGGACGGCGGCAGCTGTGAGGGGGTCCGGCGCTGAACCCTCGCTGGCGGGAGGAGAGAGAGACACCGAGGTAGTTCAGTAGGCAGAGAGAGAGAGAGGGGGGCGCTTGATGTGGCTTCCTCGGGCTCACTTAAACTACCCGGGGGGGGGGGGGGACAGAAGTATCAGAGCTGCTGGATATGTGTGGATGAAGTTATCAGTGAACAGCCTCTCCATCGCCTCCAGTGCACGAACAGATGGAATGCAAAAGGCCGATGAACGGCAACCCGTACATCTTCTTCTTCTTTTCTTTTTATTAATAAATCACCCTGAACCAATAAATTATGTCTCATGCTCGCCCCAGATAGTCAAGTTTGTGTGATTTTTTTTGTAATGAATGGTGGAAATGTGTGGATGAACTTAGCCAATAACAGCCTCTCCATCGCCTCGTGTTCACAACCCGTATGTCTTCTTTTCTTTTCTTTTCATTGTAGTAAATGACCCTGAAACAATATAGTATGTCTAATGCTCGCTCCAGATAATATTTATCGGTCAGCTTTCCGGCCGGAAAGAAAAAAAGGGTCAAACCAACAAGACCAGAGGTGAAGAGAACGTGGGGACGGTGCAGTTGACCACTTTGGCCACCAGGTGTTTCTATAATTGGGAACATTCCCAACAGCCTCTTGTTCAAGAACAGCTGGAATGCAAAAGGCCGATGAACGGCAACCCGTACATCTTCTATAAATAAATCACCCTGAACCAATGAATTATGTCTAATTCTCGCCACAGATAGTCAGGTTTCTTGAATTTTTTTGTAATAAATGGTGAAAATGTGTGAATGAATTTAGCCAATAACAGCCTCTCCATCGCCTCTTGCTCGCGAACAGATGAAACGCAAAAGGCCGATGAATTGCAACCCGTATATATCTTCTTTTCTTTCTTTTAATTCTAATAAATTACCCTGAACCAATACATGATGTCTAATGCTCGCCCCAGATAGTCAGGTTTCTGTGATTCTCTTGTATTAACAGCCTCTCTATGCCTCTTGTTCACAACCCGTATCTTCTTCTTTTTGCAACCCGTATATCTTCTTATTTTCTTTTTATTGTAATAAATGACCCTGAAATAATAAATTATGTTGAATGTTCGCTACAGATATTCTGGTTTCTGTGAATTCCTTTTTTGGGACGAAGATATTTATCGGTCAGCTTTCCGACCGGAAAGAAAAAAAGGGTAAAACCAACAAGACCAGAGGTGAAGTGAACGTGGGGACGTTGCAGTTGACCACTTTGGCCACCAGGTGTTTCTATAATTGGGATCAATCCCAATAGCCTCTTGTTTACAAACCGCTGGAATGCAAAAGGCCGATGAACGGCAACCCGTACATCTCCTCCTTTTCCATTTATTGTAATAAATGACCCTGAACCAATAAATCGCGTCTCATCCTCGCTCCAGATAGTCAGGTTTCTGTGATTATCTGTTATTTTCGGGAGGTGGTAGAAGCCGAGATAACACTCGAGCTTTGCAGTTGCTGTCACCATTGTTGTCGTCAGGCATGTGTGGGTCTCCAGATTAGATAGAAATGATTGCGGGCTCCAGTCATGATTAGGTTTCACACTCGTCGTGGTGGGAGAAGAAAGTAGGAGATGGAGAAGAAAAAATTGTGTTTATATGTTTGTGTGTGTGTGTGTGTGCGTGCATTCCCCGTTAAATGCCTGCGTTACACGACATGCCGTTATCGGGTGTGCGGGACACAATGGGCGAGACGGCCGGTGAATATACTGTCTTATCGATAGCTATTACAGCCGAGGTAGCGCCGCAGTCGCTTAAAAATGATTTATCAATACTGTCTCGCGCGAGCGGAAACACAACCCGGCTTGATTGCCAAGCGCTCGCAACGTCGCCGAGCCCGTCGACTGCACTCCATCCTACTCCATCGTGACTACCAGAGGACCGCGGCCCAGCGGCGAGCGCCCTTAGAGAGCATCCGTCATTGGATGTAGCGTGTAGCTTAGCATGTGCAGTGAAAGCAATTTCTTATCCCGTGTCGTCGGCCTGAGCCACGACTTCTGAGGGATGGGGAGGAAAGAAAAAATGGCGGATAAGGGGAGGGAGGGCACAGGCTGGTGGGGAGGGGGGGGGTGAAGGTAGGCAAACAAAGAAAAGAGAGAGAGAGACAAATGGGGCAAACAAGTAGGAAAGAGAGTGAAGGAGGGGGACTTAAAGAGAATAAAACCGATCGGTGTCTAAGTCCCGAGTAGAGACTGAAAGCCGGGGGGAGAATGTGTGTGTGTGTGTGTGTGTGTGTGTGGCGTCGGCCCTCACTCCCCTCCGAAAGTCGAGAGGCGCTAAAGTGTTTTTTCTTGCTGCCCTCCACAAACCCCCCTTGAAAGCCACCAACACCGCTGTCATCACTGTTTATGCGTGTGTGTGTGTGTGTGTGTGTGACCGCTGACACTTGCTTGTGTCTTGTGTAGTGTGTGTGTGTGTGTGTGTGTGTGAGCGGCCGCCGGCACGCTGCCCGATGTCTCGTCTGGTTGCTGTAAAGCCTCAGGACCGGTGTGACCTTGTGCTAATCTGGAGAATAAAAAAACAAGAAAAAAAAACGGGAAGTCCCGTCTGGATGAAAGGGGGATGACATGACAGACGGAGGGGATTAGAGGCAGAGCGGAGGTGGGGAGACACTTTCTCCGAGCGATGAGCTGCGTAGTCCGGGTGTTTATTTACCAGCCAGAACCCGGCGTCACTGTCATCTCGTTAGTCACGGCGGCGAGGACACAGATCTGTTGTTCTTTCATTTCTAATCACGCCCACTCTCACTTCCTGTCAGAGTCCCGCCCCCCCAACCACCACCACCTCTCTCTCTCTCTCTCTCTCTCTCTCCCTCCCTCCCACTCACTGTTTTACTGATCCGGTCCTCTTCTGAGAGCTGACTCATGTTACAACAGACAGAATAGTGTTAAATGAGGAGGGGGAGCGGCGCCACGGTAGAATCCCCCTCAGGCGGTCGGTGTCAAAAAAACACAGAGAACAAAAAAAAGAACAAAAAACTAAAAAAAAGAAGAAGACCGCAGACCAAAAAAATATAAAGCGGCGAATCAAAGCTGCCGTTCACACACACACACACACACGTATCTACGTGTGTTTGTTTGTTGTGTGTGTGTGGGCGTGCCGCTGCAAAGAGAGGATGAGAAATAAAAATGTGAGTTGATTAGAAGCGAGTTGAACTCTCGGAGCCATGGAGGCCGTTTCCATCGCCGCCTCGCTGACCTTCAGGAGGCGTCTCACCCAAAGGACTCGCTCCCTTCTCAGAGCGTTTCTCACAGAAGAGTCCGTCCGGCCATTTACACAGATTTATATTTATTTATTTTTTTACCAAAAGGCTCCTTTCTGCTGCTGTTAGGGCCGTTTTTAGCAAAGGCCAGCGGGTTTCTTATCAGCCGAGTGAGAGGAGAGGGCGGCAAACAAAGAGAGGGCCGATCGATACGCACCCGATGAGGCGAGAAGCAGCGGGGGGGGGGGGGGGGGGGGTGGGAGGACACACACACACACATGCACACACACACATTCAAAAAGTTAGCCATGCACTTTCATGTCCGCACACGCGCTTACACGCACACACACATGCACACACACACACGCAAACACACAATCACAAAGTTACCCACACACTTTCATGTGTGCACACACGCACGCACACAAATACACACGCACGCACACAAATGGGAAAACACACACGCACACACACAAACACACACGCACACACATGATCACAAAGTTACCCACACACTTTCATGTGCGCACACACGCACACACACAGACACACGCACACGCACACAAACACACACGCACACACAAACACACACACACACATGCACACAGACACACACACGCAAACACGCAATCACAAAGTTACCCACACACTTTCATGTGTGCACACACGCACGCACACAAACACACACGCACACACACACACACGCACACACAAACACACATGCACACACACACACGCAAACACGCAATCACAAAGTTACCCACACACTTTCATGTGTGCACACACGCACGCACACAAATACACACGCACACACAAACACACACGCACACACACGCACACACACACGCAAACACGCAATCACGCAATCACAAAGTTACCCACACACTTGCATGTGCGCACACACGCACGCACACAGACACACGCACACAAACGCACACACACACACACATGCACACACACACACACGCAAACACGCAATCACAAAGTTACCCACACACTTTCATGTGCGCACACACGCACGCACACAAATACACACGCACGCACACAAACGGGAAAACACAAACGCACACACACAAACACACACAAACACACATGCACACACACACGCAAACACGCAATCACAAACGCACATACGCACACACACGCACACACACACACATGCACACACACACATGCACACACACACACGCACACACACACACACACGCACACACACACACACACAGACACACACACAAACACGCAATCACAAAGTTACCCACGCACGTTCATGCGCGCACACACGCTTACACTCTACACACACACACACACACACACAGAAAAACACACACACGCACACACACACACAGAAAAACACACACATGCACACACACACACAGGCAACCACAAAGTTACCCACGCACGTTCATGTGCGCATACACGCTTACACTCTACACACACACACACAAACACTCACACACACACACTCACACACACACAGACACACACTCAACCCAACCGGCATGTTAGGGGCCTGTTTGTTGTGTTTTTTTCTTTTTACAGATTTTCAACCAACATCTTTGTCGCAGCAGCAGAACAAAGCCTCTTTTTCTTTTTCACCGTACATTCCCGTCGTCGCGCTCGCAAAAAAATATATGTTGTTTTCTTTTCCGCGACAACGCTGAACAACAACACCCCGGTTTACAGGAAACACGACCAGGAAGAGGCTGACAGGGAAATAGAAAGTGAAGAGGTGAAATGAGGAGGAAACACGACTGTGTCGCCGACTCGGAAACGTGGAGAAAAACAACAACAAGGAAACAAGGTTTTTAATAATGTGGTGTTACAATACCCCCCCCCCCCAAATCAATTCTCCCATTTCATAAACTAGAAAATGAAAATGAGTTCTTGAGTGTCGAGTACTCCCACATGCAGCACTCTAAAACACACACACACACGTGCACACACACACATGCCCACACACACACATGCCTACACACACACACACACACACACGTGCACACACACATGTGACCACACACACACACGTGGTGATTCAAGGTGAAAGCCCTCTCAGTGCGAGCCATAATTATGGAACAGATTAAAGAAATCTGTTGAGATAAAGAGAATAAAGCCAAATACACCGTGCCGCCGCGCTGTGTGTATCGCGTGTGTGTAACCTGTGTGTGTAACCTGTGTGTGTGTGTTACACGTGTGTGTAATGCGTGTGACAGCATTTTTTTCTTTTTTCTCTTCTCCGAATAAAAAAGGGTGACAGTTCCCGGGCCCGACTCGAGACGGGTCGCCGCACCCGGATCTCACCGGCTCGGCGTCGCCTCTGAGGAGAGAAGTGGCCGTCGGTCTCGGAGCTGAGGGCCGCGGCTGAACCCGGACCACCACCCCGAGAACATTTCTGGAGGGAGGAGGCAACCTCTCATGCGCCCACCTCGACACCTCGGCGGATTCATGCCGAAAGCCATTACCCCCCCCCCCCCCTACCTCCTTCTGTCTCATAGATTGTGGAGGTCTGGATCGTCGACCATGGCGACTACGAACGACTCATAAGTCATATTCGTCGGACTCTGTAATGATTCCTCTTGGTCACATGACGTCTGTTCTTCTGTCCATCCTGGAGAGGGATCCTCCTCTCTTGCTCTCCTGAAGGATTCTTCACTTTTTTGTACCCCTCACAGTTTTTTTTTTTCCCCCCCGAGGGACCAGCGTGCTTTATTTAGGATGCCAGATTTCCTTCCTTCCTTCCTTTTCTCTTCCTTCCTTTCTTCAACCTTCCTTCCTTTCTTCCTCGACACCTCGGCGGATTCATGCCCCCCCCCTCCTCCCCCAGTGATCACGCCAGACTGCAATCCGGCTTCCATCCACTGAGGTTGTCATCATCTGCATTCCTTCCATTGAGCTCTTTACCGCCTCCCTCGTCGCTTCAGGGACCGATGCCCTGCTAAATGTTAGAGAAAAATCTCGTGAAGCCTTTCCTTCTTCCTCAGTGCAGCCGTACAGAGTACAGTGTGTGTGTGTGTGGCGGCTGCAGACGGTGCCGACTGATTGCACTCGGGGCCTCGGCTCACACTGAATACAAGTGGCAGATCTTCAGCCCGGTGAATCAGCACATTTCAAGCTTTTTCCAATTTGCTGTCGACGGGACTCGGGACCGTCCTCGTATTTGAATCTTTTCTTCCACGTGGCTTTGTTAAAAAATACGGCTCCGCTTTTTTTTCCCGGCGGGACACTTCCTTAATTACTTTGCACATAAAGAACCGAATCTGAAAACCGAGTTTGAGAAAATGTGAAACATAATAGAAACAGAGATGTCCTGATTTACTGTGGGTGCTTTTACCAATATAAATATAACATATACCAATGTTTTTACCACCTCTACTCCAAGGGACGTTGCTATAGTATCTGTGGGTTGCGATGAGAGCCAGCAGCACTGGAGATGGAGAGCGTGAGGAAGAAGTGCTGCATCACTACCAGCCTCGAACTAAAGAAGCCCTTATCCTTGACAGTAGGGGTGAGGAATATGACAATATATACCGTGAGACTAAAGCACATGTGTCTCCAGTAAGACCTGTAGTTAAACCATTGTTGCAATGGCAGCCGTTACATAACAGCACTCTAAAGGACCCAGAACGGTCGGGGAAATCTCGGAAAACGCCGGTTGTTGTCTTGTCAAGGGGACGAAACATTTCTGACACTCTTAAGTGATGCATACTTTTTCGTTCACTTGTCCACGGCGGACATTTTGACACATCGTTGCCGGGAAGTAGAGGTTTACTAGCAATAACTAAGTGACGGCTCCGATCTATCCGAGTGTCCCAGGAGGCCACGGCGGAGTGACAGTAAGCCGGCGTGCGCGGCACCAGGTCCCTGAACCTGCAGCGTCGCAAAGGAAGTCATCCGTCAATAATCTAACTGCGTTAGCGGTGCTTTTCCTACGTTGAAGTCGTCGATCAATCATTTCGTATCGTTTACAGCTTTTCCTGCGGTGACGAGTGAAAATATCTGACCGACTCGATGAGTCTAAATGTGTTGTTGACGTCTTCTTTTGACAGCGACTCGAGTTTAAGACGGGATCTATAGGCAAATTAAGTTCCATCATAAAATATAGTATACTGCCTCAAATGGTGGGGGACCTGCCTGTATTGAAGTTTTTTCCTCACATTATACACTTAGTCTAAAGTTGACATGCAATCTGATAATATTATCGCATTTTCTTTGTAAACGTGCACAGCCATGAGAAATTCAGCATCGTCCGCCCTCAACTCCACACTCCTCTGCTCTTTATCACAAGATTTGGAAAAACTTTTTAGAGCCCTTGAGGGCTTTTAAAGATATACAGTATATGTAAATATATAAATATATATGAATGACCCTGTGGAACAAAAAATCTAGCAACTCCTTTGGAAGACATCAGCTACTTTCCTCAGGTACTTTCATCCAGCAGCAAACCCGGATTAACTTTGTGTGAGCCGGTGTGATGAAGCTTTTCTTGGCTATATTTAGAAGTAATTGAAAACTAATTGTTAATTTAGTTTGCCCTCTTTCTTTTGGCTTCCTAAAACTGCTTGTGCTTTCTGTCTGGATCTCACAAATCGACCCAATCAGACCAAACGGATGTCCGCAGCCGACAGAACGAGCTCACTGGAGCTGTGACCGTTATCAGGGGGTTGGCTTTAATGAAAGCAGATAATATTACACAGCTCAGCTAGAACCTCACCTCTCCTTTGAAGGAAGCGTAGCCCTCTTTTGCATCTCGTTTCCCTCTTCTCTTTCGTCTTTTCCTGCTAGAAGCCTTGAATCTGGGTTGACTGAACGCTAGCCAAATACGCTAGCTAAATACACTAGCTAAATACGCTAGCTAAATATGCTGGCTAAATACGCTAGCTAAATACGCTAGATAAATATGCTGGCTAAATAGGCTGACTAAATCTTCTTGCTAAATCTGCTAGCTAAATACGCTAGCTAAATACACTAGCTAAATACGCGAGCTAAATACACTAGCTAAATACGCTAGCTAAATACGCCATGAAATCCACGCATAAGCACAGTCAAATGAAACTTTAGCGCGGGTGCAGACCGAACCATTTCCAATCCTAACAAGGGGGTTCCAGCAGAAAGAGGGCGGCCATTTTCCTTCTGTTCTCGGCTCCTAATTCAGTCAAACGCCGATTAAAACGTTCGTCTGTCATTTATGTCCATGCATTACTTATAAACCTGTAACCTTGGCGAAAACAAACCCAGTTTAGCGTAAGTCTTTGGCCACCTACAGCTCACGGCGGTTCCACTAAACCAGTGGTCGCCAACCCGTCGATCGCGATCGACCGGTCGATCTCGGAGACGTTCCCTGTCGATCTCCAAAATAAAATGAAAATAAATTCAGAAACACATTGTTCCTTGTTTTAGAACATTTTCTGAAGTGTCTTCTGAAATGTTTTCTTTCTGACTGGAAGATTGACGTCAGAAAACATCTCCGCCTGATTCATGAACGCCTGAAAACGGGTTCGCTTACACAGCCGTGTTGTCAGCTGTGCTCCTGAAAGAGGGACGTACCACTACAGGTGGGGCGCAGGGGGAAATGCAGAAAGACCTTTATTGATAACTTCACATATTACACAAGCTCAAAGTACACCGACATAAAACTAAGTCATCAATAAATATATGTTGAAATGCCTGTACCTTCGTGTACATGTTTACGTTACGGCATTAACAGGTTACGCCTGCACATGCGCGACAGCCGAGATTCTTGGCGACTTGCCAGGTCTTACCTCCGTGAGTTGGGCTTTTCTGCTGTTGTCCTTCAAAACAAAAGCTCAACATTTAGCTTTTTTCTTGTCCGTAGAGCAATCTGGTTTACTTGAAAGTGATTGCAATTGCATTTATACTATTATTTGAAAAGGGACAGATGCAGGTGATTCTCATATTTATTATTCTGAAAATTCTTTAAATCTGAGGATGTCTGTAGAGCTGATGTGAACGTATTCACCAACGGGCTGACTTCAGAACCAGTCCCAGATGAGAAAACTTTCATGAATACCAATTTTGCCCCGAAAACCTCGTCAGTGAAGTTGAGAAAATCACCAAATCAAAGACCAGGAGCTGGATTACTGACAGACAGCTGACAGACGGCCTCAGACTGGCTGTCTGTGATTATGAACTAACTACAAGCTCACAGGCAGAGTTCAGTCACAGCCATCACTCTGACTGGAGTCACATGACGTGATGGCATTATGATGAGAGCTGAACTTACATGAGTTGCACTGACTGATCATGTTGTCAGTGTCATGTTGTAATTGGATTGGATTCAATTTATTGTCATTGCTAGAGTCCAGGTACAGAAGCAACGAAATGTAAATAAATACAACATTTATATTGGTAGTTCATCCAGCTGTTCATTGCAAATGTGTTTTTTCTTGTTCATATTGTGTGCGGTTAACAAATATTTTACTTGTAATATTACACTTAAATTCTGTGTACCTGGTCACATCAATTTGAACGCTGGACCAAAATGACAATTAGGCCAAATAAAAAGTCATAAGTCCAGTCTGGACAGTCGTTTTCTCTCAACGCCTCAATAGGTAGATCTTGTCGTCATGAAGGTGGAGGTCAGGGATCTTGGGCTCAAAAAGGTTGGTGACCACTGCACTAAAGTAATTCAGATTCATACTAATGTGAAGTTCCCATTAAAAGTGTGCTAGTTCTACCACTGGGAGAGATGGCAAGAGCTTCCTCAACAGATATGTTGGTAATGTGTCCGCCTCACAACGAGGCTCATGATTGACAAGATTAATTATTATACATCACTGCCAATAGCCAATAGGTGCACTCTGGCTCGCGTTAGCGCAGCGACAGTGACAGCGGGCAGGAGAAAACGACTATATTCACATGTCAGAAGATGCAGCAGCTGAAGGAATGAACGATTATTACGTTTCCCATCCCACGGCTCTCCCAAAAAATTATACAACAGCTGTAAGTGGAGAATTAAGAATTAGACGAGGCCTCGTGTAGATATGAAGGGCTAAAATTAAAAAATAACAAAGAAAGAACGCTGTCTAATAATATTGCTCCAAGGTCTCCAAAGATCCTGATAGTCATACATATTGTTGGCTTAATGTGCTATCGAAATACCAGTTGTAATTTTAATTATTCAGCGTGTTCGTTGGCGTGGTCGCCGCCATAGATTAGAACATGCACTTCATTCATTATGAGCTATAATCAGAACGTGAGACGGACCCGGCTGCCGAGAAATCCGGATCAAGAGGGAGCGGCTTAAGTACCGTTATCCACTTTCTAGTCACCAGGCACACAGTCTGGTTATTTAAGATATCTAATCAATTCGTTTGTTGATTTAATTGATTGATCAAAGATAAAGTCTAAAAATGTAAAATGTTTGTTTTGTCCAGAAAACGCCCCGAAAATGAAAAGCTGCACAATTTGCAGGGAGATTAAAAAAAACGGTATATTATAACATTTAAGAATCCGAATTCATCTTTATAAATTACTCACATTGTTCATCCTTCGTCGACGGATCAATTAATTTGTGCCAATTCGCTAATGGGCAAAATTATTTCAGCTTTATCGTCGGCTACAGATTACACAAACGTTCAAATTGAAAACAATTGCCTGAATAATCAATTAGTGGGATGACAGAAAATAAATACAATTATTTTTGGGATAATCACTGAATTATTGGTTTAATTTGGCGAGCAAAAAAAAGAAAGCCAGACATTGGACACAGCTTCCAACGTGCTACTCTGATATTATTGTGTTCACAACATCTTTGGATTGGTTAGACGAGGCGTTGGAAGGCATCGCCTCGAGGCCCCGAGGAACCACAACTATCCGTGGATTTACTGGTAATGGAGACGATCATCATTGTGGCTCTAATGAACACACACTTTGACCCCCTGTGAATAATGGCTAACTTTTAAGGCAGATGCTTTTGAATTGCCATCAAACTGTGAAAAGCGGATTTACTGAAAGAAATAGCGTGAATGTAATGAACTTAACGGCACTAACGACACATTTGGTTCTTTGTGGAGCCGCCAGGACCCATGAAGCAGCACGAACACACAGGAAAATAATGGTTCTTAAATGGTTCTTTAAAAGGCTTTGTGGTTCTACGAAGAACCATAACAATACTGAATAACCATTTTTTTGTTTGAGACACCTCTATAGGTTCTTTGAAGAACTACTAAAGGAAATGGTTCTTTAAAGAACCCTAGTTTGAAAGGTTCTTTGTGGAACCAGAAATAGTGCCTTAAAGAACCATTTTTAAGGTTCTATAAGACACTTTTATAGGTTATTTGAAGAACTACAAAATGAAATGGTTCTTTACAGAACCCTGCTTTGAAAGGTTCTTTGTGGAACCAGAAATGGTGCCTTCAAGAACCATTTTTTAAGGTTCCATGAGATAACTTTATAGATTCTTTGAAGAACTACTCAAGGAAATGGTTCTTTAAAGACCCCTGCTTTGAAAGGTTCTTTGTGGAACCAGAAATGGTGCCTTCCAGAACCATTTTTTTAAGGTTCCATGAGATACCTTTATAGATTCTTTGAAGAACTACTCAAGGAAATGGTTCTTTAAAGACCCCTGCTTTGAAAGGTTCTTTGTGGAACCAGAAATGGTACCTTAAAGACCCAATTTGTAAGGTTCTTTATGACACCTTTATAGGTTATTTGAAGAACTACTTAAGGAAATGGTTCTTTGAAGAACCCTGGTTTGAAAGGTTCTTTTTGCAACCAGAAATGGTTCTTTAAAGAACGATTTTTAAGGTTCTTTAAGACACTTTTATATGTTCTTTGAAGAACTACTCAAGGAAATGGTTCTTTAAAGAACCCTGCTTTGAAAGGTTCTTTGTGGAACGAGAAATGGTACCTTAAAGACCCAATGTTTTAAGGTTCCATGAGATACCTTTATAGATTCTTTGAAGAACTACTCAAGGAAATGGTTCTTTAAAGAACCCTGCTTTGAAAGGTTCTTTGTGGAACCAGAAATGGTACCTTAAAGACCCAATTTGTAAGGTTCTTTATGACACCTTTATAGGTTATTTGAAGAACTACTAAAGGAAATGGTTCTTTAAAGAACCCTGGTTTGAAAGGTTCTTTATGGAACCAGAAATGGTTCTTTTATGGCATCACTCTGAAGAACCATTTTCGGTTCCAGGTGGCACCTTCATGTTTCTGTGTGTGCTACGCAACAGAACCGTAAAGAAGATCTTAAAGTGTACGCCGTTCACATCTTAATTTCTACATTTCAATATCATATACGCCGTTAACTTGAATCTTCTACCTTCTTGGGCCATTCCGGTGTCTTTGTTGTTGAAAATAAAATAAAACCATCACGAATAAATCAAATGAAAAGTGCGCAATGTGTCTGTGTGTGTGCACGTGAGATGTGATTCGGAGATGATTATTTGATTGCGCGGTGCTTCTGAGTTTGCTCATTTCCATGCAGGATCAGAAGCTTCTCCCTGTTGCCATGGAGATGATTATCTTTCATAACTGACACAACCCGCCCCCTCCTCCAGTTTTATTGGGGTTGTAGCTGTTTAAAAAACAGCAAGACATTCATTAATGCACAAAATACTCTAATTAGCTTCTCTGTTCTTCATTTATTTTTTGACAAATTGATAGAGCAACAGTCTGAAGGTCGTTTTTCTTTTGTGTGCGTGTGTGGAGGCGAGAACTCAAATGATGCTTAGAATAGTCAAATGAGTTACTGGAAGAGTTTTAGTCAGTCGCAATATTCTTCAAGATTACGAGACGCAATCTTAATCTGTCCTCTATCTCTCCTTAAAATGCCCCCGTTCGCTCTCGTAATGCCTGCTGCTCATATCTGATGGCCGTGTTGTGCTTAATAACAAGCAACGACTGCAGCAGGGGAGGGGCACGTTGGGAGATAAACAAATTAACAAACGCTATTCGCAGGCCCCTGCAGTACCATAGGGGGGGGGGGGGGAGAGGGCAGTAAAGACAGAGAGGAGGCCCTGCCTTAGCTAATCACAGCAGGAGGGGGGGGGGGAGAGGGCAGTAAAGACAGAGAGGAGGCCCTGCCTTGGCTAATCACAGCAGGGGCTATTGTTGTGATAATTGCCGGGTTACTCTTTTTCACAAAAGTTAATAAACACGTAATGCCGCGTTCAAATGCTGCGTTCACGCCCGTGAGTTTACTCGCCCGACAAGTTGTGGTTATTCGCTTCATTCGCTTCATTCGCGCCTTAGAGGGGGCGGGGCTTATCTCCGTGGAAACAGTTATCATTTCCTTCATCCATGAAGAACTAACCACTAGTTCTGCTTCATACTTGTTGAGGACATCCCACAAACGCCTGAACATCTAACGCCCTCGTGTTTGGGTTCATTACATTAATATCATATATATATATATATATATATATATTTATACATGACATCACCCGTAGGCTCACTCAGCTCGGTGACCTTCACCTCTACGTCTGAATGTCTCTTCCAGCTCCACTAGAGCAGCAGTTAGATTCACCAACGGAGGAGCAGCTCGACGGCGATTGGCTTTCGCAACTCGGCGACGGACACATTTTCCGCCAAAGTTTATATATTTCAACGATCTAAAAATGTTTTGCTTGGCTCTACTCGTATCATTTGCGCCACTCGGCGAAAATTCTCGTCATTCCAACCCATTCGCCTCTGTGCATTGACTTGTCTTACTCGCGTGAACAATTCGCAACGCTTTTGTTGTGAACGCAGCTTCACTCGCACAAAGAGCTTAAAAAAAGGTTCCCGGCAGTGATCTGAAGTCCCGAACTGTCAGGAAAAGTCAATAACTTCTGATGTGTTCATTGAACGATGACCTCGCCGTTACCGCGGGAGGTCTCCGTTACACGCAGACGGGTGTCGGGTGTAAAGTTTTGGCCGACCGAGTCGTGAGAAGAGACGGAGACTCGGCCAAATGTAACAGCTGCTCGGCCGCGATTTCCTGCGAAGGAGGAGATCCATCTCCGGCGTTCTGAAAACTGTCGGCCTCCAGCTTGGCACGACTGTAAAGGAATATGTCTTTTTTTTTTATGTTGCAAATGTCTCAATTCACGGAAGAGCCGACAGATAATACACCCGAAAAGTTAGAGTGGCAGCTGTTAATGAAAACACCAGCCACTTTTTTTTGGTGCTATCCATCATTTTTTGGATTAATCCATTAATCATTTTGTCTTCAAATGTAAGACAATAGTGTGTGTGTGTGGGAGGGGGGGGGGGATTCCAAGACCGTGCAGCCATATTTTTTAGATTTGCATGAAACATTGTTTAAGGAAAAGCTGAAAATGAGGGAATAGTTGGTATTTGAGCCAGAGAATTTAAATTCTCTTCTGAAGGTCAAAATCAAAAGCGGGAAAAAGGATACACATGAATAATAAATATTAAATGAAACGTATTGTTACTTGCCGAAAAACTTCCAATTAATAACCGCCTGGCGCGGTTCGGCAGAATAACCTGCAGGAGCTGATTATAGTTTGAATAAAGCATAAATCCATTATCATATTTCGGCTTCAAATAAGATAATTCATTCTATTTCTTATTATAATGACTATAATGGTGAGGATTAATATTCAATGAGAGTATGATTTAATGAGAGTCTCAAAATCAATAATCCAAATCAGCATGGCTGTTATTTGATGAAGATGAAAAAGAGCAAAACTAGCGGGGGGGGGGGGGATGATGATTTTGTTCCTCTCCTCATCCAGTGAGTGGCTGTTAATGAATTCGCTAAAATGACTGAGTCATTATGTAATGAGGGAAGCTAATCATGTGGCGGCCTGCATCTCAACCTCTCCCCCCAGACAAAGACATGAAGTCCACGGCCACTTTAATCTTTAAGCTATTTGGATACCTTTGATGTACCGCGGGGGGGGACTTATCTGCGCTTATACATCCCCTTATACGTTACCGTGGCGATGTCAACGTGGAGATTGATCATTGCCAAGCAGGAGGAGCGGAGCATGACACCAATTAAAAGGTGATGTCGCCTCCGAAGTCATCACTCACACTCCTCACTAATGCACTAATTACCGGGGCCGGCGACATTAATGGAAAGGCGCGCTTCAGCCTGGGGATGAATCCACATGGATTCAGCCCAGTGTGTGTTCAGTGTGATTAATACGAACCCCCCCCCCCCCCCCCCCCGCCTGCTCCGCCGTGACCTTGAGCACCGCCCTATAGGGTGGAGGGTTGGGGAGGGTCGGGGAAGACGATGTGCCGAGGCCCCGGGGCCAAGGCCGACGGCGATGAAGGAGGAACAATCGGAGAGAGGATCAATGAATAAATCGACTTTCTCCGGACTCTGTTGGCGGTCGTCCAGACAGCGAAAACAACCCCCGAAACTTTCTGGAATCAAAGCATCCATATTGGAGTTGCCTAATTAGAACAACTTCTAAAAACTGGACTTCCTCCGGCAGTAATAGTCGCGGGTGAAGGAGGTATGCACCCTCCTTTAAAGATTCATGGCGGCCATCTTGGATCTTTGCATATTGGAGCTATTTCCACAACCAGGACTTTTTAGTATCTTATTTAGAACAATAATGGACGACTACACGTCTGGTAATTGTGATCCAATAAAGGTTAGAGGTCAATATTAGAGAAACAAATTTGAGTTGCTGAACTAGTACAACTCCTAAAAACTGGACTTCCTCCTTTATTGATTTACGGTGGCCATCTTGGATTTTTGCATATTGAACCCGTAATTTCTCAGGACTTTTTCGTATGTTACTCACGACTATTACACGGCTGCTGATTATGGTCCAATAAAGGTCAATATTAAAGAAACAATTGCACGGACAACAAGGCCATGAAGCGGATTGACTAACAAGATGTGTAACGAGGTAAATAATACGGTGTGTGTTTGTGTATCCGTGGGTGTGTGAGCCAATGAATAAGTCAGTGTTTTCCTGTGTGTGTGTGTGTGTGGAATATTGGCCAGATGTGTGCACTTCAGTCCGGGATGGTTAATATATAATTCAGTCTTTTCCTACAGTGCCACATTTAGAATACATAACCCGCTGTGTTTAAAGCCAGCTCCTTCAGAATAAGTGCTAGTCCATGTTCAGAAGTCTCGCTTTGATCCCCATCGATCTTCTCTCCTCTTCGGTCCGGGTTCATACACATGCATGGATCTTTACGACTTTTCCATGACCTTTCCATGACCTTAAACCAAATTTACATGACCAAATATTCTGTGAAATCTCGGCGTATACACGAGTATATAACCTTAAATGACAGAAATTAATGAGAGACAATAGTTTGACTAAAAGAATATATATATTTATGAAAATGTTTATTCTTTTAATCAAACTGTGTAAATGAATATATAAATATAACACTTTTCCTTGAATTTTCCAAAACCTTCAATTCTTTCAAGGACTTTTCCAGGCCTGGATATTTTAAATTCTAGGACTTTTTCCAGGTTTTCCATGACCGTACGAACCATATCTCCTGTATGTTTAACCGTTTGAAGAACATCGGGGTAAACTTTGTTTGTCCAGGTGTATTTGAGTGATTATTTTGTAATTAATTAATCAGTAACTGTTTGTTTTTTAATCGAAAATGTCTATAAAAAAATTAAAAAAATGTTTTTAAATCAGAGCAAACCAAAGCAAAACTTCCCGTGCAACTACCGCGCGGCGGCGGCGTGCTCGTTGCCGTGCTCGATGGCGTGCTCGTGACTCACCGATGACGTAGGTGAGCAGCAGGGCCAAGGTGAGGGTGAGCAGCGAGGCCGACAGCGCCGTGCACTTCCAGTTGCAGCAGCGGTGAGGCTTGTTGAAGGTGAAGAGCGGCCTGGTCACGCTGCTCCGCGGGAGGGGCCGCGGCGGCGGGGAGTACACCGTCCCCGAGGTCAGCGGGTAGCCCTGCCCCGCGCCCGACAGCAGGGCCGAGGACCCGGAGCCCTGCTTGAACAGGAAGTGCCTGCGGGAGAAATATAGAGAGGAGAATTTAGCGACAGTTCGATGATCTCCTCCTCCTCCTCCTCCTCCTCCCCCTTCTCATCAGGTTATCGTTGCCATGCCTGTAAATCATATCAGAAATTTTTTATTGATCGGGGAAGTTAATTCAGTGTCAGATGTTCTATTACAAATAGGCCTATATATAAAAATAGAGAAGTTAGAATAAAAATAGATAAATCAGGGTTCATACACATGTTGATGGATTTCCAAGACTTTTCCAAGACTATAAACCAAATTTCCATGACTAAAAATGTTTTTGGAATCTCTGTGCATACATGAAAAAGTGAGAAAATGTTGTATTCAAACTAACAATGATAATCCAAAGCATACAGTATATAACCTTAAATGACACAAATTAATAAGAGACAATCGTTTGATTAAAAGAATAAATATGTATGACTTCTCAGTTAAGGTGCGTTCGCTTGCAGCGCGAGAAATGTGCGAGTCTGAAAAGAGCGTATGCTGGCTTTATATTTAAAGCGTCATTCTTTCAAAAGCATATTCATTATTTAAAACTCGTGTGAATTAACATATGAATATAACACATTTCCATGACTTTTCCAAAAATTTGTCTTTTTTCAGGACTTTTCCAGGCCTGAACAAATTATTTTTTAATATTCAAAAATGTTTCCAGTTTTTTTTATGACCGTACGAAACCTGTGAGTATACGTGCACTACAAAAAATATGGATCAAAAATCAGAAATTTGTGAAAATATCTATACTACATGATCAAATAGCCGTATAAATAATATATATACGCTGTAAATGGGATCCATGAATAAGTGTTTAAAATGCAGGAATGTTCTGAATATAAATATTACTTAAATTAGACAGTATACATGCAGCATTAACACCGGAGTAAATCAGATTATTGCACATAATGAATGTGAAACAAATGTTTCAGTTAAATTCAGTATTAGATATGAATAATAATAAACGTGGGGGTGAAATAAGTCCACGGGCCAGTCGACCGACTCTGGGGGAGTTGAAAAGTAAACGTGTGTATACCAAAAAATCTGGACCTTGAGTTGGAGGCGGCGCCTGGTTCATTCCTATGAAATTTCCTCATGCATGAAGTGAAAATGTAAAATAGATCATCTGTTGATCCTTCGCATCCGTGGAGCACAGAGAGTAAGCCCTCTGTGCAGTTTCCTTTAAGCCCCGCCTCCCGGCCCACGGCCTACAATGTCCACCGGGGGCAGACTTACCACGCTTTTCGGAAAAACACACAATGGATCCTTGATTTCCGACACCGACACACACAAAAAAGCATGACCCCTCATTTCAAAAGAGACAAAAGGTCAACTCTATAGTTGGAGAAAGTTAAATTAGCCTCAGCCAGCTGAACCACGTAGGAGACGTGGAAATAAAGAAGAAGCCAGTCGAGCTATATCTATAATAAAAAAAGGGGTTTAGTTTCCTCTCTGGCTGTTCAGCTTCCTTATTAAAGAAAATATGATCTCACTTTTAACAATACGAGAGGAAAAGGCTCAGATGATGATGTGTTTCCTTTTGGCCGGGGGGGTGCCGGAGTGTCGACTTCCCCGCCCAAATCCGATAAAGAAGTGTCCGCTAATGCCGGACACGACTACAGCGGACTAGAGGCGATAGAAACAGACGGTTTCATGCTAAATGGACTGTAGTTGTAAAGCGCTTTAACACGACGTGTCATCATTCACACGCGTTCACACACCACCAACGCCCATCAGGACTCTACGATCCTTCATGCAGCATTCACACACCGCCAACGGCCACCGATTCGGAGGTTAAGTGTCTCGCACCAAGGACATGTCGGCATGGACGAGCGGAGCCGGGGATCACACCGCCGAACCCGTGATTGAAGGACGACCCCCCGCTCTACTGCTGAGGATAGAACCCCCCCCCCCCTCCCCCCATGTACCAACCAGTCATGTTTTCAGTTTAAGTCCAAAATCTCATCTCTTGATCATTTGTTTACCCATTTGACGGAATTCTGGAGTTAAAGTTACTTTTTTTTGCGAGGTCACGGTGACCTTTGACCTCCAAAATTCTAATCAGGCCATGCTTGATTTCTCCTCCTCAGGTCCCGACGGGGGAACTTAGTTCGAAGTTAGAAGAAAAAAGGATAAGTATATGAATGTGTGCGTTGCACTAAAATACAAAACATCACAAAATAAGGAGAAACAAAAAATAGAAATATGTGAAAGTATGCAAACTATAAGATGAAATAGCAGTGTAAATAATACAAACGCTGTAAGTGTGAGGCATGAATAAATGTTTGAAATGTTAATAATATGAATATTACTTAAATTATACGGTTTAAATGCAGCATTAACACCAGAGTAAATCATAACATTGCACAGTTAAATGATGGCAAAAGTACATTTTACAGTTAAATCAGTTTTAGATATGAATAATGATGAATAAAAAGTTGGGTTATAGCGAAATCAGTTCATCCTGGATTCCAAGTAGAGGTTCGTGCCGCAGTTAAAAAAGTTTGCCAGAGACATCGTTGTTCATGAGGACGGACAGAAAACCCATAAAACATAATTCCCCGGGCCATAACCCCCCCCCCCCCCCCTCCCATCCCTTTGGCATGTGGAGAAATCTGGAAGTTAGAGTTCGTTGATTATTATTAAGACTATCTGAAGCAGAAACGACAATTAAGTCCTAATCTTAAACCGAGGGAGGCCACACAGACTACCTGGCCCCTCTGGGACCTCACTAAATAGATTATATAGTGATTTTTTTTGGGAAAACAATATCTAACCGTGGGACGGCACTTTAATCCTTTACAAATTAGCTGAGCACGGACATCGTCTTACTCGACTTATCCGGCATCTTATTCTGACTGTTTATGATAATGAGTTCAGCCTCGCTCTGAAGTGCGTCTGAAGCTCATCGAGCGGGCTGGGGAGGGTTGAGAGGAGACGTGTTTTGTTTTTTCTTATAAATGACACATCGAAGGACTCTTCAGCTTCACAGGAGCTACTCGTCTACGAGCTACTAGACTCGCCTCTCAACCCTCACCTGTTGAGAAAAGCCTCTGAGCACCGTCTCAAACTAAGCCCTCCGTATCTCAACTGTTGTGCGCTTTTAATTTAAGTGGTCTCTTCACGCATCGTCGAAGATTAATCCCTGAAAAGCTACAAAATCGAGAAAGAGAAGTAGCCTCGGGGAAATCGTCAAAGCGTCACGACTTTACTTCATAATTTCTTCGAGGTGAAATTTTTTTAAAAGCCGACGTTATTCACCGTTATGTCGCCGCTTAAAACAAAACAAAAACAAACCCCCACAAAACGCTATGTAATAAGCACCGACTCATTCATTGGCTCACACACCCACGGATACACAAACACACACCGTATTATTTACCACGTTACATATCTTTGTTAGTCCATCCAATTCATGACTGTGTTGTAAAACGTGTTCTAAATAACAAACTAAAAAGTCCTAAGAAATTACGGTTGCGGAAATAGGTTAAATATGCGAAAATCCAAGATGGCCGCCATGAATCTATAAAGGACGGTGCATACCTCCTTCACCCGCGACTATTACTGCCGGAGGAAGTCCAGTTTTTAGGAGTTGTACTAATTCAGCAACTCAAATTTGTTTCTTATATATTGACCTTTAGCCTTTATTGGATCCCAATTAGCAGATGTGTAATAGTCCAATAGTGTTCTAAATAACATACTAAAAAGACCTGAGAAATTGCGGTTGCGGAAATAGGTTAAATATGCAAAAATCCAAGATGGCCGCAGCACACTACATAATATATGATGTATTAGTGAAATATGGGATGCTGATGAGTTCTCATCCAAGTCCAAAGAAGCCCAAATGTGTGACGAGCAGCTCCCGTAATGCAGAGCAGCGCTGATATGAAAGAGAATGGAAAAGCCCGGCAGCCAGAGATCAATGACTTACCTTTTCTCTCTCTTTTGACTCATCATCAAAGCCACTGTTTAAAGTCGTACGGCTGTATTAGCGAAACGAAGACGAGGCTCATTTCCATTATGGAGAAAAAAAGAGAGCGTGTTAGATGGCGGCCGGTGATAGGACGAGCAAGCTGAAGGGCAATTAATCCGAGGTAGCATTTCATCCGTGTTGCGTTGGGATAACGGCGGACGAGGGGTTGGAGGGTGTCGGATGAGGAAGAGGAAATATTGAGTGTTTTTCGGGAAATTAGGTAATTTTGGGAATAACAATGTGGGCTGGTAATAACAGTCCTGTCGTGTTCCGGACATGTTGACGTCCATCAACAGCTATAAACGTGTGTGTGTGGGAGGGGGCAAAAGCAAAAATAAAGCAGGTATGATACATCTTTTTACCCGCTGTATTTTCCGTAACAAAAAGAAAAAGAAATATATATATATATATATATAAATATATATATATATACTGTATATATTTGCTGGAGCTCCTGTATGTATATATATATATATATAAATATATATATTTATATATATATATATATTTGCTGGAGCTCCTGGAATCCCAGCAAATATATATTTACATCTATATACAGAATATATATTGTGGCAGTGGGGGGTGTGTAGGCTCGGCTGCAGAGTGGGTGGAGCGGGGGTGTGGTTCAGGGAACGGTGTCTGATTGTCATCAGCTGGTCTGATGGGTAATTAGTCCAGCTGATGACAAACTGTGTTTTGTGTATCTGTGAGGCTTGGTCTTTAAAGGAGCTGGATGGACTGAAGACAGGGGGGAGTGCTGAGCAGAGACGCTGTCTTGGTCTAGACGAATAAAAGATATTGCCAAACATCCCCCCCGACTACTCCGTTCATGATGCTTATAGGGAGAACCTACTGGTGACGGCTAGCAACGTGTCACACTGGAGCCAAACGTGAAGCCCTTTCTTGGAAAAAAAAAAAAGATATATATATATTTTTTTAAAGCACATGGAGAGCAGCCAGCAACACTCCGATCTACCGACCCAGCTTTTGATGGCGCTGGGTCAGATGCTGGAGGGGATGGCAGCTATACAGCGGGACCAGGCAGAGGCGAACCGGCAACTATTGGGGGCACTCCTGGCCCAGGCAGAGAGGCAGACGGGAGCCCTGGAGCGGCTCGCCGCCCGGACAGCTGCGGCTCCACCAAACCCTCCACCCTTGGCGGGGGTGGAGGTCTCAAAGATGACAACGGCAGACGACGTCCAATCATTTCTGGAGATGTTTGAGGTGACGGCGGAGGCGTGTGGCTGGCCGGCGGGGGAGTGGGCGGTCCGTCTACTGCCTCTTCTCACCGGGGAGGCGCAGACAGCGGCGCTGTCGCTGCCCCCGACAGAGCGGCGCGATTACGCAGCCGTGCGAATAGCCGTCACCAGTAGGTTCTCCCTATAAGCATCATGAACGGAGTAGTCGGGGGGGATGTTTGGCAATATCTTTTATTCGTCTAGACCAAGACAGCGTCTCTGCTCAGCACTCCCCCCTGTCTTCAGTCCATCCAGCTCCTTTAAAGACCAAGCCTCACAGATACACAAAACACAGTTTGTCATCAGCTGGACTAATTACCCATCAGACCAGCTGATGACAATCAGACACCGTTCCCTGAACCACACCCCCGCTCCACCCACTCTGCAGCCGAGCCTACACACCCCCCACTGCCACATATATATATGTATATATATATATTTGCCGGAGCTCCTGGAATCCCCAGACAAGCAATGATTGCCCCCAGGTTACCGTGAGCTCTCCGAGGGTTAATAGCGGCGAGTGCGATATGTCGGGGTGTGTGTGTGTGTGTGTGGGGGGGGGGGTCAGACATGCAGCTACGCCGGAGTGTTATTCCATCCGTGAGGCGAAGGGTGTGAGGTCACAGGCTGCTGGTGGGGACCGCTGTCTCTGAAGGGCCCTCGGAGGACAGGCCATTAAAAGTGGGGCCAGACAGCAGACTGACATGCAGCGACGGCGCGGCGTCCGCTTGCCCTCACACACACACACACACACACACACGCGCACACACGGCAGAAACACATCCATCTTCCCGTGTCATGCGGTCCCAGATTCGGCCTGAGAGGACGGAACCGTCTTCAAAAACAAAGAGAGGAATTATTCTGCCGGTGGCGCGGCGAGTGTTTCCGGAGTGTTCCAGAGAAAAGGAGTTTTAGTTGTCGTGGTGCGTGGCAGAATAAAGCCGAGTGAAGCACTAGTGTCATGCAAATCACCCCAAAAATATGATTGAAGCATTAGCGTATAGGAAACTAGTGAAATGACCTCGAGGCCGGGCAAGGTTATTTATGTCTGAAACCACTTTACCGTGTATAAAGATTTTAAAGCACAAGAAATAGGGAGAATTTAATCACTTAAAGCAGAATAAAATACAATATAATCAGACAGAAAGATGGCCGCGTTTCAGTGCATTCAAAATATTTTTTACAAATGTTTTAGGTCTCGACAATGGCCCTCATTTAGGGGACGGTTGAACATTTTGCCTTCGCCCTAAAGAGAGAGTGAGATGATGCCCCCCCCCCCCACATGCACCAGTGAAATGACCTCGAGGCCAGGTGGGGTTATTTATGTCTGACTTTTTGAACCACTTTACCGTGTTTAAAGATTTGAAAGAACAACAAATAGAGGAAAATGTAATCACTTAAAGGAGAATAAAATACTATATAAAAATGAGGTTTTAGGTCTCGACAGTGGCCCTAATTTAGAGGAAGGTTGAATAATTAAACATTTGTGTGCGTCCATCTTCAGTCTCTGTTCGTCATTGTGTTTCTTTTTTTTTGGGAAGGTTTAAAGAGAGAGTGAGATGACGCCCATCCTTCACTGTCTGCCCCCCCCCGCCCCCCCCCCCCCCCCCACTGTCTGCAAAGAGCTGTGAGTAAGAGACGGGGGGACACACAGGAGGAGCAACACCTTTTAGGGTTAATGGCAGGTTAACTCTGAAAGGCCACAAACACATTTAGGACAAACACACACACACACACACACAGATATAGGGAGCGACCTAGTTCCCCCCCCCCCATACAAGATGTCTATTGCGGGCGAGCGTCCCCCCGTCTGGACACCGGCGCTCGTTATTGAAGGTGGATCGGAGCAAACGGGATCAGAATCCAGGAGAGAGAAATTGCATTTGTCGACGCGCGGCATAACACAATTCTTCTTGTGCGATTCCTCTTCTTCTTTTTTAAAACGCGCTACCCTGTTCTTCCTCGGCTGCCTGCCTTTGATCTCCTCACACAATATCCAGGGGCGACGCCCAGGAAGCTCTGAATTCATATCAGAGGGCAGATTTCCCCCGAGACGGCGAGAAAATGAGAGTCCCCCCCCCCCCCTCTCTCTCTCTCCGGGAGGCAGGTGTCTGCGGCTCAAGAGCTGTCTCTACCTGGATGTGTGTGTGTGTGGGGGGGAGGGGGGGGGGAGTTTTACGCTGCTGTGTGTGTCTGTGTGTGTGTGTGTGTGAGGTCTACGTTCATGCAGCACAGGTACTTGTGTGTGTGTGTGTGTGTGTGTGTGTATATATATGTGTGTGTGTGTGTGTGTGTGTGTGGTCTAGGTGCACCACAGGTACTCCCAGCATGTGTTTCACATCCTAACTCACCCAGTGTGAGACCCCAGTCAGATATATTGAACATCCATAATATCTGCGGCCCTCCACTGCCCTCCTTCCTCCCGACCCCCCTCTTCCTCCCGACCCCTCTTCCTCCGCCCCCCCCCTCTCCCTCCCGGCCCCTCCCCTCCCGGAAACATAACGGATGCGAGTCTGAAAAAGGGAAAAAATCCATGCGCACTTCAAACAATCTTAATCTCCGCTGACGCGGCGTCGATGCGCTTCGATACCGATTCGTCAAACAGCGCTCCGGGAGGAAAGTGGAACTCGACAACAGGAGATGCTAAACACTTTTTTTTTTTTTTGGTTAAGGTCACGGCGTCGTCGCTTACAATTCCATCAGCGTGAGCCGCCCACCCCCCCCCCCCAACACACACACACACACACACTCCATGTCAACTTTGTAAATACTTGATAACTCTTTAATCCTACGCCTGAGATTGAGCCCGAATGCAGCGACGTCGGGATGAGAGCAACACAAATATGAAATCATTAGATTATCAGTGTGACAAGAGGAGATAGAGAGAGAGAGAGAGAGAACTGTACTTTCTTCCAATGTAGTTCTGTCTGTCATATTATTATTATCCATTTTAATTGTATATTTGTTGTGTTGCTGTGTCCTGATGCAATATTGTTGTTGCAACATTCATGCCAATAAAGCATATTGAATTGAATTGAATAAAATTGAGAGAGAGAGAGAGAGAGAGAGAGAGGGAGAGAGGACGTGATAGAATAACATCTGAATTATGTGATGAGGGGGGCTCTTTTCTATTGACTATGCACGTGATTACATTTTATGCTTATTTGAACAAAAAATTCCCAAATGCTGATTTTTTGCCGAGACGCTGCGGGAGAATTGTGTTTTATAATCACATCTCTCTCTAGGAGAGACTTCTTTATGTTCGGCAAATACGGTGAAACGCTGAAACTATTTAAAACACATAAAGAAAGAATCGTATTCGTGACTCATATTCAGGATGGATTTTCATTTGAAGCAAACACACACAGATAAGTACTGTAATTACAACGCACGTGTGCCTTTTACACTGATAGTCATATCTGGCCAATGATTAATTTAAATTGTCACTGAATCTAATTTTATTCTTCCCTTTCCTTTAAATGAGGTAAGATCTAATTATGGCCTAATGCATAACTTATTAAACCCTCTTCCTCTGAGCGTGGCAGCCTGCCAATCTCAAAATAAAATAAAACTCAGCCTCATTAAACATGCAAACGTATTCTTGTGCACCTTCGCCGCTCCTTCTCTCTCGCTCTCTGAGACGTCTCAAAAAATGAAGATCTCCTAAATAATTCTCTGATCAATCGTCGCTTTAGAGCGAGCGCTTAATTCTGTTTGGTGGAGCTTCAAAAGAAATTCCGAAAAATGACGAGAAAGAAAAGTAAAGAAGGAGAAAACAGATTGTCGGGCGCTACGATTGGAAGTGGAAGCACAGCGTGTTCCTGAAAAGTGGCTTCCTGCTAGACACCGACACCTTTTTTATTTTAGGCAGCGGAGACTCGGAGACGCCGCTCCCCCTGGTAAACCTGTCGGCGGCGGGCGGTACGAAGAAGATGAGAAGCCGAGAGACCTGCGGAGGTCCGTTACGACTTTGATGGCGAGCGAAGTCCTGTAATAAGACCCCCGAGGCCCGCGTGGCGCTCCACTTACCGCTCTCACCGCGTCCTTCTTCCAACACCAAAACCTTTAGTCCGACATTCACTCCTCATCACTCAACTCTTGAAAATGTGCACAAAAAAAGCGTTCCAACCGACGCCTCTGATCCAACGAGGCTCGCTTGGTGAGATTGAAGGGACGTCTCTTAACGGAGGGGGGGGGGGCGGGGGGACGTAACGCGGAGTTTACCCACTTGACCATTTTGGGCTTTTTGCTTCATTCACGCCTTAGAGGGGCGGGGCTTAGAGGGGACGGGGCGTATCTCCGTGGAAACAGTTATCATTTCCTTTATCCACCACCAAAGAACTAACCACTAGTTCTGCTTTATACTTGTTGAGGACATCCCACTAACATCGGAACATCTAACGTGTTTGGGTTCATAACATTAATATAATATATAATTTATATATACACTACCGTTCAAAAGTTTGGGATCACCCAGACAATTTCGTGTCTTCCATGAAAAATCACACTTTTATTTATCAAATGAATATAAAATATAGTCAAGACATTGACAAGGTTAGAAATAATGATTAATATTTGAAGTATTAATTTTGTTCTACAAACTTCAAGCTCAAAGGAAGGCCAGTTGCATAGCTTATATCACCATCATAACTGTTTTCAGCTGTGCTAACATAATTGCACGGGTTTTCTAATCAGACATTAGTCTTCTGAGGCGATTAGCAAACACAATGTACCATTAGAACACTGGAGTGATAGTTGATGGAAAAGGGCCTCCATACACCTATGGAGATATTTCATTAGAAACCAGACGTTTCCACCTAGAATAGTCATTTACCACATTAACAATGAAGAGAGTGTATTTCTGATTAATTTAATGTTATCTTTATTGAAAAAACAGTGCTTTTCTTTGAAAAATAAAGTCATTTCTAAGTGATCCCAAACTTTTGAACGGTAGTGTATATTTATACATGACATCACCCGTAGGCTCACGCAGCTCGGTGACCTTCACCTCTACGTCTGAATGTCTCTTCCAGCTCCACTAGAGCAGCAGTTAGATTCACCAACGGCGCCGGGTGAATTTTTCGCCAAAGTTTAAATCGGCGAATATTCGCGACGCGCAATTGGCGTCACTCCCATCGCCCGAGTCGATGTGTCCTTGAGCAAGACACTTAACCCTGAGTTGCTTCCTGTATGTCGCTGTGTCTACGGTGTGTGAATGTAACAGGATTGTAAGTTACTTTGGATAAAAGCATCAGCGATATGATTTCTAATGTAACATGTAATGTAACATATCTATTTCTTTTGGACTGAAGCCCCTCCCCCTCCTGCTTTCATGTAATAACAATAATCAAAAGACAAAACACCCGTGTTGCATCGTCTCACCTGGTCTCCAGGGGGATGTTGCTGTTGAGCACCCAGCTGTTGTGAAGCTGCGCCGGGTCGGCGCCCGAGCCAGCGTCCGCCGCCGCCTGGCCGCCCTGGCACCGCGTCGGCATGGTCTTCCTCTGCAGGCTCACCTGGGTGAAGGGCGCCGGGCGGGCGCAGGTGCAGGCGTGGGGCGGCGGCGGCGGCGGGGGCAGCGGGCGGAACGTGAACTGACCACCGGGACTGCTGGGCAGCTCTGCACACGGAGGGGGGGGGGGGGGGAGATGACGGGGAGAAGGAGGATGGAGGCGGGGGAGGGGAGAAATAAACAGAGCTTTATTAGGAGCGCCGGGACATAAATTAGAAATAAAAGTGCCATGTTCGCTGACAGTTTATTGTTATTGCGCTGATTGAGGGACATAAATCAGCGAGGAAACAGCGCCTGTCCGGTGCCCTCCCTTTCGATACCTGCCTTGATGCACTTCCAGCACGCCCTATAAATAGTTTTCTTGGCTGCCAGCAACAGTGAGCAGTCTTTAAAGAGCTAACAGCTCCGGCTTAATCTGCAGCCGGCAGCCCAAACTACCCATGTGATGTTTATTATGAGATCTGTAGCTCCTCGGAATGAGCCAGCCAGCTGTAACTCCCTCACACCGGTAACCTCGGGGTCTCGCGGCAGCTCTCTCGATCCATCATTCATCACTCCCTTTCCCTATAAATCCCCTCCCCCCACCCACCCCGCTGTTTTCTCTCACTCTCTCTCTTTGTTTTTCAGTGTGTCTTTCAGAACTAATTGCAGTGTGCTCCTATATGTTTGTTTTCAATGCGTCCACACATTCTTTATTTAGTTCCACCTGTGCGCGTGTGTCGGTACGTATCCGTGGTGGATTGTACCACTTTATCACTTTGGACACCCTCATTTGTTGACTGTTTCTGCAATGCAGATGAACTTAATTATTTACCTTGTATATACTTTTATTCCATCTGCAATTTTAATTTTTGTATATACTTTTATTCTGTCTGTAATTTTAATGTTGCTATTGTATTTTTCTTACTGCTTACAAAAAACATGTTTTCATTTTTTATTTGTATTACTTCCCACTAATGTGCACCTGCTGCTGTAGTCCTGCAATTTCCCCACCGAGGGACTAATAAAGGATTATCTTATCTTATCTCATCTTGAATTAGTCTTTTAATTATCTTAAATATTAAATATTAAGTACATTTCTTCCTGGCGTACTAAAATAGTATTTAGTGGGATGGGAATTAGAACTCACCGGAAGACCAGAGTTTGCCATCCTGTTTTTTCTTTGATACATTTTCTCCAACCCACCAAAAAGCTGTACAATGAACACCGACAGCACACAGACCTGTCAATCACCTTGTAGCCCCGCCCTAAAGCTTCCCCTGCTTTATGGTCTATTCGACTCTAAATGGGACCATCGTCCGTAAAAATAAACCTCACGCTGTATCGAAGACTTGAGACTAGCGATTGAGACCATAAACTCATGTTGACAATGCAGTAAATAAATGATGAATGCATCCATTTATGTTCTCATGGACTTCTATACAATCTGACACGTTGTAAGGGAGAGGGGAGCCGGATATCTATCAGACAGACGGTATTGGCCCACAACTGTATTTACTGCCAGGGCGTCAGTAATAATTTAATAAACGTGAATGGTACCCACCGGGGAGACGAGACATTCTTCCGAAAGCAACTGTAAGTATGTGTAAAACACCCAATAACACGTGTTGTGATTCATGGCCAATGAAAACTGGGAAAAGTAAAGAACAAAGTCATCTAGCACATACACACACACCATGGTACTGCTCTTCAACTCGGCCATTATGTCTTACATAAATGGAAGCAACCTTTTTTTTCTCAAATATTGCGATTATGGGACATAGTACCTTCAACAAATCTGTGGCAATACATCTGTGTCACATGCAGTGAGATTGTAAGCAATGTATAAATAAATAAAATCACATTGCTTTGCTCTCCTCACACGGAATTATTGTTTCGCTTTTTGGCACAGACATGCGAGCCAACATGCAGCACATCAGGTTTCATGACGTGATAATTCACATTTGCAGCGTTGTATGACAGCTATAGCAGGACGGGGGCGGCTCTGTAAATAGGTCTATGAACATTTCCCCCGACATACTTCCATAATGCAATCTGTCCAGCTGACATGGCCTTCTGAAGATTGTTAAAGTAGCACGTATGACAAGATGCTTGTGCCTCTGAGTGTGTTTGTATATCTGCATATTTCAACTCTGTCACACATGCTCCTTGAGCTGATGACAAGTTCTCATCTTCCAGAAAAGAAAAAACCCACATTGCTGATTATTGATCTTCCAAGGTGGCTGAAATGTCTTCACCACGCGGCGCCCGATAAAAACCTTTAGTCTCCGCTCATCTGCATGCCGACACAATGACATCACGCCTTCCTCACTCGTGCCAAGCCGTTACTCACGGAGTGCCGTTTAGTTCGCGATTTCAAGGAAACATGCGGGGGAGGGGAAAAGGGGCGGGAGGGGGAGGGGGTGTCCTCCCATCATTGGCGTTTATTGCTGTGGGCCATCTGTGATGAGGCACATTTCACACTCACGCATACAATTTGATATTAGTAACATGTTGGACATGTTTTCTATGGAGACGGGTAGTTTGTGAACACTCTAAGCCGACGGATGTGTCATATTATATATTGATATATTTCTAAACTCGCTACCGCAACGCACGGTGGCCTACGTTGGACTTTAATACGCGATTTCCTCTCGTGACAACACGATATTGCGTGGTGCTGTGCATGAATACAACCCTGCGAATCAGAGTCCACGTGAGACCTGGTGAAATGACAGCAAATGTATTTGTGTCATCACCTGGAGGTACCGTTTAGTCTAAACTAGAGGATGTAGAAAATGGAAGCTATTTTTGTCGGAGCCCCCCTCCAAGTATTAAAAATAAGATGCTTAGAGGAAACCTAGAGGAACCATTTTTTTTAGCACTGCCGTATCCTGTGTCCTTGAAATGGACCGGGAGCTTGAAAGGGGTGCTTTATAAGCAGTCTATCTGATTCCTCAGTAACTGGGAGTCCTTTGAGTACAGACAGAATATATATGAATATATATATATATATATGTATATATAAATATTTTAAATGCAGATGTTTTTGGCATTTGTTACAAAATAAACATGATTATTTAACAAAAAGAAAAAGAAAAAACACCCACATATTCCCAGAGCTGGACACCCTGTTAATATTAACAACTCCCTGGTTGCGCTCAAGGCTTTAAATACACTTTTAAACTTCGTCTTGAGCAGAACTTTGCTGACCTTGGATTTGACACTGTGATTCCCAAATTGCAAAGTCAAATGCAAACAGTTCTGCCAAGAACAAAGTTTCTATTTTGACAACACTGTGAAATTTTCTGACGCATCCCAGCGTGCGCCCGTCAGCCTTCAGGTTTGTCGCCCAATCAAAACACGTCAAGGGCGGAGCCGACTCTTGAATGCTAACTTGCTCTGGATGCTGCCGTCGTTGGCAGAGGACGCGCTCGGAGCCTTTGCTTTACGTAAAAGGATCCGTACCACGTTGTAAAAGAACACATCTGCTTGTGAGGCGAAGCTTGGGATGCTGGATACCACACTACCCATAATGCAACACAAGAGCATCTTTCCTTACTTACTTTCCCAACATCTTTCAAAAATCCATGTACCAGTTTGAAATGGAAACTCTTAAGTCACAATAAATAAATAAGAAAGAGAAAGAAAGGAAGAGAGAAAGAAAAATGGAAAAAAAGAAATTAAAGAAACGAAAGAAGAAAGATAGATAAATAGAAGGAAGGAAAAAAGAAAGAAAGAAAGAAAGGAAGAAGAAAAGAAAAAAAAGAGAAAGAGAAAGAAAGGAAGAAAAAAAGATAGAAAGAAAGAAAAAAGAAAGAAAGAAAGAAAGAAAGAAGGAAGAATGGAAGGGGGATAGAAAGAAAGGAAGAGAGAAAGAAAGAAAACAAATTAGAAAGGAATAAAGAATAAAAGAAAGAAAGGAAGAAAGATAGAAAGAAAGAAAGGAAGGAAAAGAAAGATAGAATGCAAGAAAGAAAGGAAGGAAGAAAGAAAAAAGGAAATTGAAAACAAAAAGAAGAAAAAAAGAAAAGAGAGGTAATTCCAGAAATAGCTCTATAGTTTGAGTCTAATATTCTCACAATGGGAAAGAGAGTTGTTAGCAACGAGAAATACGTTTCACCCCAAATGGCTCGCAATTGTTATGAAACTAATAAATCCAAATTATTTCTGCCTCTGACTTCTGCTTCATTATTAATGTTGACCCTGAGTTAAAAGAGCTCTGGGTATATACAGTGGCCAGAAAACTCCTCTGTGTTTGCGTTGGCTGGACGGGAGCCGAAGAGAAAAGGACCGATGGGGAGAATGTAATCTTGGTGAGTAGAGATGCTAGATGGTGCTTTAGAAGGCTTAGCGAAGGCAGCGACTGGGTCTCCGCTCCCAAAAGATCCAACAAACAAACTCAACTCCACTCACACAAACGCACAAATGGAAGTTACAGCACTCACTGGCTCACTCTCTCACTCTGCCACAAAGAGTTGCGTCGCCCTGGCGATGTAGGCCACAGCGGCCATGCGGTGTTTGGCGGGCGAGCCGGTATAGTTTAGTGAAAAAAAACATCAAACCAACTCTACGGGGAGCAGATAGAGGCCGGAGGAGGGGCCATTACGGTTTTAGATGACAGTCGTGACAGTGTAGTACATCCTCTGCCCCCGGAGCTCCTCTTGGGACTTAGCCCTCCAGAAGAGACACATTTGGAAAAGTCGCTTATGAGATTTCTTCTTTTTTTCCCCTGGAATCATCAGCTTTTGGTTACATAAGCGGAGATATGAGGGAAAGCATTTTATAGCCGGCGGGAGGGAGATCTGGGGGGAGGATTTACTGGGAAATGTAACAGGTAACAGGTATTTGGTTCAGGTATTAAAAATGCATTACTGTCGGCGAAAGGAGCTAAAATAGCGCAGGCATTAAGTATTTATGATAATTTAGGCATTTAAACTCGAGTAATACTAATGCAATGACAGGAGAGCCTCGTAAAACATGACACACACACAGTCGGGTTTCCATGACTTGTGGGGACACTGCTTTCACTTACATTAATTTTCTGGATAAATACCTAAAATCTAACCATAACAGCGACAAGCTAACCCTTAACCTAACCTTAACTTAACCTTAACCAGCACCTTACATGCAACATAGATATTTTCCCCATTAGGAAGGCAAGAAAACAGAGTTCCCCACAAGTCATAAAAGAACAGACACACACAGTCGTGTTTTCATGACTTATGGGGACGTTGCTTTGACTAACATTCATTTGCTGGAGAATTACCCAAAATCTAACCATAACAGCTACCAGCTAACCCTTAACCTCACCTTAACCTACACCTAACATGTACTCAACATGCAACGTAGATGTTGTCCCCATAAGGAAGGCAAAAAAACAGAGGTCCCCACAATTCATTAATGAACACACACACACAGTCATGTTTTAATGACTTATGGGGACATTGCATTGACATACATTAATTTGCAGGAGAATTACCCAAAACCATAAACACAACAGCTACCAGCCTAATCCTACCCCTTAACCTAACCTTAACCTAACCTTAAACTAACCTTAACCTACCTAACATTCAATGTAGATGTTGTCCCCATAAGGAAGGCAAGAAAACAGAGGTCCCCACTAGTCATGAAAGAACACACACACACACACACACACACACACACACACACACACATAGTAATAATGACCATGTGTGCCATCAGTTAGCCGTCATGATGGGGAAATTCTCTTAAGGAGGGGTATTTAAAAAGCAGGTATTAAACAGTTTGACTGAAAAAAGTAAAATATAATCGTGTTTGCGAGCGCTCGCCGTGCTCGTCATTAAAATGTTCTAGTTTCAGTCGGGATGTGCCAGATGTTCAGCGCTACCTGCGCTCGGTGCTCCACTAATAGGGGAGAGAACATTAAGAGGGTACAGTGAGGAATATAATTTTGGTAATCATGGACAACAGGGGACTGTGTGAAAATAATTATAGCTTCAGTGGGAACAGGGTGAGGTGATGTTATCCTTGCAGCTAAAGGGAAGGAAGTCTTGCATATTCATGTGCAAGTTTATTACATAAAAGAATGGAATCTTAACATTACAAAAAGACAGATTTTGTGTGGTTGAATTATATATTTAGGTGTATTTTGCCAATCTTTCGATGTTGAAGAGGAGGGTTCAACGAGTGTAACGGCAGTTTTAGGCGGGAATGTCGTTTGTCCTTATTTTTTGGAAACAAATGTTAAAAGTTGCCACAATCTCCACAGCTGAGCTCACACAGACACGTCTTCAACCACCAGGTAGACCTCCAAAAAAAAGATGGGCTTGTCTGGCCGGCTTTTTGCAGCTTCATGGTCTCAGACATTGCGAGAGCCGGACAGATCCAGGCTGAAGTTTTCTGAAGTTTTTAAAGGAAGAGACCGAACAGGAAAATATGTTAAATACTGCCTCATACTCATTTGTCTGTTTATTTTTCCCTCATCTCCATATCTTATAGTTTGTTTTAACTCAATTTATTTGGCTTTGTTTTCTTCTAATATATGAATTATATAATATATATATATATATATAAATATAATGACTCAGGTCCCCTGTCTTTCTCTATACTGTTGATACAGTTAAACAACAGAATGCAGAGCTTTTTTAATAAGAAGAGAACTTTATATTCGGTGGGTAGCAGAGCATTAAAGATATGAGCCACAATAACAATAAAGCTTTATATTTAACCAGGTTTATTCCTCTTCTTCACTCTCTGTAATGCCCACTTCCCCTCTCTCCCCTCTCTTCCCGTCTTTCTTTATCTTCCCCTCTCTTCTGTATATTCCCCTCTCTTCCCTTCTCTCCCCCTCTCTCCTCTCTCTTCCCCTCTCTTCCCTCCCTCCATTATTGTGCCCAGAGCTCTCTGGCTCTAGTTAATTTCTTTATTGCAGGTCAGCTGTATAAAATCCATAGAGCCTGACCTCAACAATATCAAACCTGCCTGCCTAACAGAGGAATGTGATCATATTTTGAGAACATTTAACACTATTGTTGGAAGAAAAAAAAATCATCCACCCCACTCTAAAAATACAGACTTAATAATTTCCCCTAGGATAGCTGTTCATCTATCTGGCTTCCTAATTGACTTGCATTAAATTGCTACAAAGTTTATTCCACTGCCGGGCTGCGATTAAATAAATAATTAACCCCATAAAAAGGTCAGACAACTGAAATTAGAACAGTTTTTTGTTCGTCTCTCTTTTTTTGACGTGATCCCGCCCTCTTCGACCAACAAAGAGATAATGCGTTCTTCATCCGACATTAAATGTTCCAATATGACTCCCTTTATTGGCTTGCTCACGATGAAGGATGGCGAAATATCGATAATAACAACAGCGAATGATAACGCGGGGCTAATATCGCTAATCATCGCGGCCTTCGGGCGGCGGCGATGAAAATAATATTACAGATAATAGTGGCCCGGCGGTGACGGAAACGGCAAAAAGAAGACGGGCGATGGCGTGGGTAATATCAGTGGTAACAATGATGATGAAAGTAGCGGTGATGGCGACAGAAGCCCGGATAATTACGCTGATGACGGTTGGCTCCGAGACGGCAATTAGAATAAAAACAGCCATTGATTCATCTCCCGCAGACGAGCGAGGGGAAAGAAACGTCGGGATGTCCATTTAACAAAGTGACACAATCATGTTGTCCAATTAAAGCCAGAGAATACAAACGGAGACGCCGAGGAGCTCTAAGAGCCCCCCCCATCATTCCCCCCCACACAACACACACTCGGAAACACAGTCGATTTTCATACAGAGCCTGATAATTAGCAGCCAATCTGGCTCTCTCCTATAGCACGCGCGCTTAGCACAACGCTCAGCAAACCCGAGCGCGCCTGTCTGTCTGCGTGATGCGAGTGTTTATATTTATGTGCATATTTGTGTAATTGCTTGTTTGTACCACCCCGTGTTCAGAAAAATCCACAATCGTGTTTTAGGCTGCAGGTGATTCTGAAAGTAGCATTTCCCCAGAGAGGGCGCGAAGCCTCCCAAAGTCTAGCTCCCCCCCTCCCCCCTCCTCCTACCGCGAGACGCTTACCCTGACGCGTCGAACGCTCCACTGCGTTACTTTCTTTTTTTGTTGTTGTTGCAGAAGAGCACCCGCCCCTTTAAATCATCTGTTCGCGAACTTGTGATTAATCCGTCGAGGGTTTTTTTTTCTTCACGCAGACCAAACTTTTTGTGATCTCAATGAATTTTGGCAGTTTTTTGTTGTTTTTCTTCCTGCCAGTTTTTGCGTGGACGTTGCGGAATAGCTGCAAGCTGAGCTCAGCTCATCTCTCCTGAGAGCACAGCGGCGCCCTGATCCATCGTGACCTTGTCACTGCTGCAGGGTGCCCGGTCATTGCCACCTGCCACCAGGCCGTGCAGGTGATGGTGTGTTTGTGTGTGTGCGTGTGTGTTTGTGTGTTTGAGTGTGTGTGTGTGGGCTTTGATGCGTGGAATACGTCTATAAGTGTGTCTGACAGAGTTGTGGAGCGCGGCCAGAAGCGGCGTGAGGTCATGTGAGTTATTACCACTTCGTGGACATTTGCATGACCAGGAAAAGAGGGCGTGACGACGTGTTTGAGACTCGGGAGGCGAACAACGGCCATTACGGTGATTAGTGCGCACATTTGTCTTTTTACAAGCCCCGCGATTCTCTCCCTGCTTCCATCGCTCGCTCGCCCCTCCCATATATATACAAATATATCTCCCTCAAGCCCCCAAAACAATCACAACGAGCACAAGCCGAAAGCACGGCTTTGAGTTCCGCTTGCACGCGCATGCATACACTATATTTCTTCTTGACTACGACGTTAAAAATCAGGAAGGGAGTTGCTCGGGCTTGACAGCAAACAAACCGCCACGCAGAGATTTTTTGGCAGGCTAAAGAGAGAGTAGTATCAAAGCTACAGTAATGCACCAGCAGCAGCCCATTTCTTTTTTTTTCTCCACCCAGAGACAGAGAGCGAGAGAGAGAGAGAGAGAGAGAGAGAGAGAGAGAGAGAGAGTATGCGCAGTGTTGTAGCAGACCTGAGCTGCTGGTAATTAGAATGGGCTCTGAGGAGAGACAGGCAGTGGAATGAATGCAAATGAATTCACTGGCTCCGGCACTCGAGCTCCTCAACCTCACTTTTCATATAGAGCACGCCTCACAGACACGGAGCTACTGACACCAACCAGAGCCGGGCCAGACGGCGAACACTGGGCGACATGGACTGCCAACATGCCAACACGTCAACACACACAAACATTTACACAAACGGTCGTATACAAGTGTGCGAATAAGATGTTGATCGAGCCCTGCAGTGCACACGGGGAAAAAACTTGCGCACTACGAATAATTAACGCTGCAAAATACAATGCCGGAACACGAAATGTGTAACGCCGCAAAACGAATGTGCAACGCCGCAATGTGCAACGCCACAATCTGCAAAGGTACAATACGAATGTGCAACGGCGCAATACGAATATGCAATGCCGTAATATGCAACACCGAAATATACAATGGTGGAACATGAATATCCAACGCTGCAGTATGCAATGACGCAATATGCAACGGTGCAATAAACAATGCCGGAACATGAATATGCAACGCCGCAATTTGCAACGCCGCAAGATACAACGACGCAATATGCAATGCCGTAATATGCAACGCCGCAATAAACAACGCCGGAACTCACATTTATAACTCCGAAATATGCAACGGCGAAATATGCAACGGCGCAATATGCAACGGCAGAACGTGAATATGCAACGCCGCAATATACAACGACGCAATATGCAATGCCGTAATATGCAACGATGTAATATGCAACGCCTCAATATGCAACGATGCAGTATGCAACGCCGCAATATGCAACGGCAGAACGCGAATATGCAACGCCGCAATATACAACGCCGGAACACAAATGTATAACTCCGAAATATGCAACGGCGAAATATGCAACGGCGCAATATGCAACACCGCAATATGCAATGCCGCAATATGCAATGCGGTAATATGCAACGATGCAATATGCAACGCCGCAATATGCAACGCCGCAATAAACAACGCCAGAACACAAACTTATAACTCCGAAATATGCGACGGCGAAATATGCAACGGCGAAATATGCAATGCGGTAATATGCAACGATGCAATATGCAACGATGCAATATGCAACGCCGCAATATGCAACGCCGCAATATGCAACGTCGCAATAAACAACGCCGGAACCCAAATTTATAACTCCGAAATATGCAACGGCGAAATATGCAACGGCGCAATATGCAACGCCGGAACACAAATGTATAACTCCGAAATATGCAACGGCAAAATATGCAACGGCGCAATATGCAACGGCGCAATATGCAACGCCGCAATATGCAACGCAGCAATATGCAACGCCGAAATATGCAATGCCGCAATATGCAACGCCGGAACACAAATATGAAAGCCGCAATATGCAACTCAGCAAAACAAATGTGCAACGCCGCAATCGACACGCTCGCGGATCATACTAATCCCCGCAAGTGTTGCCTGTGAAACGAGACGGAGGGGCGAGCCTCGCGGTTCCGAGCGAGCGTCCGCAGAGCGTCCCACAGCGGGATAAACAAAACCCTTCTTAATTGGTGTCGATTTGGAACCGGAGCGATGATTCATCATTCAGAACTCCCCGGCAGAGTATTGGAAACCCAATCATTTCTAATCCATATGACCTTGACAGAGGGCCGGAGAGTCGCTCTCTAACTCTTTCCACGTGTCCGCGTTCGTCCGGGTCGGACAAAGCCCGGCGTGGCGACTGACTTTACGACAAACCGCGATCCACCAAAGTCAGATCACTTCGCTGATTGCTCGATCTGAGCCAGCAGCCACGATCTTTATGAAGCACTCAATTCTCCACAGTCGTCATAAATCAGGGTACTATAAGCTTTCCGTCTCGACGATGGCACGCCAGAGACACTAGTTCCATACAACGCCGCTCCGGTCGATAATTCCTGTTCCCATTACATCTACAAGAAGCCGCTCTGGAACTGAGCGAAAAAAAGGGAGTCCACCGGAGCCTCACCTCCCCGTGTGAGACTCTGCTGCTCCTCTCAAGGAGAAGGGGGGGGTCGTCTGTGATGGGGGTCCTGCTCTCTTTCTGCTAGCCGGTGCTGCAAATGAGTCTAATTAAGACATCTCCCTTCCTATCTTAACCAGGCATCCGGGGCCAACGAGAGCCTTATTATGAAGTAGATTATGCATGTAATGTCTGTCCCCACTGAGATTACGGGAAGAAAAGTGATGAATATATATATATATATATATATATATATATATATATGTACATATATATACACACATATATACGTGTATATACATATATATATATATATATATATACATGTATATATATGTATATATATACATATATATACATGTATATATATACACGTATATATATATACACATATATATACATGTATATATATATGTGTATATATACATATATATGTATATATATATATATATATATATATATATATGTGTATATATATATTTATATATATATATATACATATATATATACATTTATATATATATATATATATGTGTGTATGCACTGTGCACAAGAAGACAAGGCCGTGTGAATGCAGGGAGACAGGGGAGAGGAGCAGGAAGGATGAGGGGCTGCTTGGTATTCCGACAGGAGTGTATAATAGATGGTGGAGGGAGATAGAGGTACAAAGGGAGCACGGCGGAGAGAGAAGGAGAAAGAAAGAGCGAGAAAGAGCGAGAGAGAGAGAGAGAAGAAGAAGAAAAAATGGAAAGAGATGTGCCTTCAGCACCACCTGCAGACTCGACCGGCGGCCATCTTGCGGTCAATGAGGTGAGCGCCGCCGCCGGGCCCCGGGGTCAGCATGAACACGGACCAATGACAAGTCGGCACTTGCCCTCTATTGCAACAACACCTTGGCGTTCCACTCCAGCGACCGCACCTATCACACCAATCACGACGGGCACGGGCGCTCCTCTTATGCAGCGTTCTCTCTCTCTGCGTCGGCCTCGCTCTCTCTTTTTTATCCCCTCTTTTAACCCCCCCCCCCCCCACACACACACACACACACACACACACCGGGAGAAGCTTAACAAATGTGGGAACAGATGCCCCGCATCAGACTGCAGTTGCCCTCTGCTCCCCGCGAGCCTCCAGGGAGACGGCGGGGAAGGGGGGGGGGGGATACCGCTAACGAAGATAAGACCTCTGCTGTCTCGCCGGCGGGGAACACGCGGTGCCCAACGTCTTCCGGACGTTTTCGGTCACGTCTACATCGGTATAAAGCTGTCGAGATGCGATCGGAGACCTTCACAGGGAGGAGTCAGACTGGACCCACGTCGATGTGAAACTCCTCTCTTGATTCATTCCCTCAGTAAACATTGAAAACTTGAGTTTTCGATCTCAACCTCTCGTTTCATCTCTGCTTCAATGCAGCACGATGTTCATTTGAGTAACTGATGGTCCCATCTAGAGTCCAATAGACCACTAGTTCTGGAGAACCCCCTGACCAGTGCAAAGCAAAAAAAATATTCAATATGCAGCATTTTTTTTCCATCAGTGTCAGATTTTATAAATAATATACACAATTCAGTTGATGGCACTTATATTTTTCTGAATATTCATTTAATAACTATTTTCAAAGGCTTTTTAAAAAATCGGATGCTCATTTTAAATATATTTAAAACAAATCTCACGTACCCCCGAGAGGGCCTTCGCGCACCCCCATTTGAGAACCTCTGAAATAGACTGGGGAGAATGCTTTAGGGGCGGGGCTACCGGAACTTATACGGCGTTTCCTACGTCCCTCCTCCACCGTCCCGATGTGGTCACCAGTTGCAAGATGGCGGCGCCCGAATCGCTGGACTCGAGGCTTGCTAACGGCAGTTGGGTGGCGCCACAGTGACCACGCCCACATCTCATACCCGGCCTGTGACTCAGACGTACTTGTTACGTAACCCGATGCCAAAAAAAACAAGACGGACGAAAGGCGAAGCTAATTTAACCCAATCTGATTTCACTCTATTATTCATATGGCTCATAATCGAAATTTTATAACGATTAATTTGAGTGGCTAAATAATAAAACAAATGATTGTCTCCTGCCACTTCACTTATTTACCCCCAGGAAAAAAATACGCCGGCTAACTTTTAAAGCAAACGAGGATTTGATTTTCCCCTGGAACGCCGTCGATGAGCGTCGTGTACTTCCGACTTCAAAGCCCGTCGTTAATATTGATACGCTGCTGCTTTCATTCAGACGAAGATCCCATAAGTGCAGTGCTTTAAAATACATTTAGGGAGTAGGATGCGTGGAAGTGCAGTCGGTCGAGTAGCAGCGGGGTCAGCCAGGAGAAAGACACACACACACACACACACACACACACACATAAACAGGAAGTAGTAGCTCGCTGTTTCTTTTGGCCGCAAATGAAGCGGCGGCTTTCCATCTGATCGTCGGTCGGATGAGACGTGTAATCGCTTAGCTCTACAGACACACTCACTAGGGGAGGGGGGGGGGGGGATCAAGGTTTAGAGGGTTGACACTTCCTGCGTTTTGATCCGACATCAATCCGTCGTCCCTCGTGGATTCTCCTCTCCATCTGACGTGGCCTGGATATCCACCGGTTTTCATGAAATTACATGATTATTAAAAAAACTATTAATTATTATTATAAACTTTGCAACTTGTCGGAAATGCAGATATTTCAACAGCGAGACGAGACCTCGCTCGGAAATATCTCAAATCTAGGAGAGAGGTCAGCACGCCGTTACGGAGTGTGCACTTAAAACGTAGCCAGGTAGAGCGATGTTTGGATAGCCATTAGCCAACAACGTTTTTTTACGACGATTTCGGAAGCCACTTCCAGGACACACACTTACAGACACTTGGAGCTGTTAGCTGGCCATTAACATTTGTTTATAATTATGTGGAACGATGTGCGAGGGAGAGCACGAGCAGCGGCGGTGAGCTCTGGGAATATTAAGAGGACGGACAGATGTGCGATGCAGGTGTGAGAAGACAACGCGCGCACACGCCCGAGCGTCCCGGGTGTCTCGTAAAAAAAAAACCTCAGTTTTTCATACCAACCGCCCAGCTGTGAAAAACACGCCGCCGCCCTCCGCCCGCCGCCGCCGCCCTCACCGATCTCTTCTTCTATCCGCAGCTGTGACTAAAAGGGGCGGCGACCTCCGACACGGCGGCGTAAAAAGAACAACCGGAGAACGACTGCCGGCGACCTCCTCTAAGAGGGTCACTTTCTCTCCAGCCTATACAAATCGGGGGGGGGGGGGCGGGGGGGGGAAGGAAAAAAAAGGCAAAAAAAAGATAATATTCCTCCTTAGGCATGAAGGTGGAGACGGCGACGAATAGATAATAAGGGGGAGGGGGGGGGGGTGAGAAAGGACCCCGGCCTTAGTGCAGTTTGTAATTGCAAGTGTTGGTCTTTAATAAAAAAGCCCAGAGTATTTGGTCAGGCTAATAGACTGGGCTCTCTAAATCCTGCTCCAACATGCATTATTCAGCAGCCATTAGCTATCCCATCATATCGGCTGGGACCCAGCAGAGGTGTGTGGAGGGGGGGCGGGGGGGGGGGATTAGCCAGGGAGAGAAAGAGAAGGGGATGCAAATATGAGAAGGTGATGGGGGGAAAAAGGGGGAGGAGTTAAAGAGGATTCTGAAGGCCGGTATTGAAAGAGAGCGATATAAGGTGTGGGGGGGGCTTGTGATATGGAAACGAGGGCGGAGAAATGGCTGGATGAGAAGCCAGATGTCGGGCGTGTGGGGAAAGTGGAGGGTGGGGGGGTTACGTGGCCAACCGTGTGTGTGTGTGTGTGTGTGTGTGTGTGTGTGTGTGTGTGTGTGTGTGGGACGGGGTCAGGATGGAAGCGTCGCCGCGGAGAAGAAAGAGAGATGCCAGGCCGAGGTGGCATTTCCTGTGGGACGGGAGGGGGTGGGACATAAATGTCAGAAGCTTCCCTCCCTCCCGCCCTCTCAACCTTTTCTTCTTCTTCTTCTTTTTTTTCTTTTTTTCCTCCCCATCACCTCCCACTCAACCCTCCCTCCCTCCGTCCCCGTGCTTCACCCACTCCACCTCCGCGGTGCCCTTCTCAATCTGCCCACCGTCTCCCGAGAGCAGCGCCGGTGGTAATTCTGCTTCTATTTCTTATTTGGTTTTTTTTTTGGGGGGGGGGGTTCAGAGACCGGTTGAAGGCCGACCGAGCACACGGAGACGCAGGCTGCTCAGTTACCATGGCATCGCCGGGCCAACAGGAATGGCGCCAAGACCGGGGGATTCGTATCCGCGCGTGTGTGTGTGTGTGTGTGTGTGTGTGTGTGTGTGTGTGTGTGTGTGGGCGTGAGAGTGTGCACACGCTCCTGAGTGCATCTACACGTCGGTGTAATGGGTGTTTAGCCGGCCTGCCAGACTCATCCCGGCCCTCCCAGACTACCAGGTTCTCCTGGCCCTCTGCGGCAGCCCAAGGACACGCTCCTGTCTCTCTAATTAAAACACAGCCCTGACACCACACACACACACACACACACACTGCAGGTCCGCAGCTTAAAATAACCTTAAAAGAAACGAGCCGAGCCATCGTCCCCGCACTCAACACCTCTTCGGGATTCGCCCCCGAATCTGCGGCGGCGGCGCTCGCTCGTGTCAGCGTTAGCGTCGCGTGTCGTTTCACGGCCGCGTGGCGAAGAAGAAAGAAAAAAAACGACGTCGGCGCCACTCTCTCTTCTGGGAAAACGATCTAACCGTCAGAAAAACCACGGAGAGGTTTCTGGGAAACAGTCTAGAGGCTCGAC
This sequence comes from Pseudoliparis swirei, assembly GCF_029220125.1. Lineage (NCBI taxonomy): Eukaryota > Metazoa > Chordata > Actinopteri > Perciformes > Liparidae > Pseudoliparis > Pseudoliparis swirei. The sequence goes on along the minus strand of NC_079406.1, from coordinate 3,678,355 downwards.
GCTATCGGTGAGCGATGCATAAAACATCAGTGCCTCCATTTCAGGTGGTCACCATCTTGTTCCGGACCACAATTAAGCTCCTCGTGTTCTCTCGCTCTCTTTCTGTCGGCCGCGCACGACGTTAATGTTTTTTCCAGAACCCTCTCACAGACCCCATTCAATTCAATTCATTTTGTACAGCCCAATATCAGAAATGACGTATTTGCCCGATTTTACAATCCGTACACATACGAGGTCCCCTGACCTTTGACCTCACGTCGGATCAGGAACAAATCCGCGAAAAAAAACGTCTTTCTCGGCGGGAAAATGAGAGCAACAGAGGAGGATCCCTCTCCAGGATGGAGAGAGTAATCGATGTCGTGTGACCAGAGAGAAGCGTGACGGAGTTACATGAACACGTCCGACGCCTTGGCACGACTCGCTCGAATCTCAGGGGGGGGGGCCGACGACGGCTCACAGCCGTGCGCGCTCACCCCCATTACGTGCATCGCTTCGAGGAAGAGGGGGGAGGGGCGGAGGGAAGATGCGAGGACGTCACGCGCGACACTCGGCGGGGCGAGACAGCCTCTCCTTTCGCTTTTATCTCCGGCGGACAATTTAGCATGTTTACTTCCTCGTTAGGCGCATGAGAGAGCCCGATGAAGGAAGCCCGGGGAGGCGCCGGCGTCCTGTCACCGTGGGTTACCACTGCGGCGTGATTTAATGGAACTGTCTGTCAAGAGGGCCGAAACAACAGCCTGTCAGACGACGAGCGGGGGGTGAAAAAAGAAACGCACAATGTACACACACTCGCGCCGTGCGGCACGCCGGAGCGCGGTCACAAAGAAAAACTTTACAATGGATTGTCAAAAACTCACTGCTCTCTCTCTCTCTCTCTCTCACACACAGGATATAATAAGAAAGAACAATGTCCAAAAAAGGTTCTGGCGAGAGCGGAGACAGGCGGGTTGGAGCTCCGAGCGGCACCACGAGCAGTAAATAAATAAAGATGCGTACGGACAGAGAAACACACGAGCAACGGCCCCCTGCCGGGAAGAGGAGATGAGCGCCGCGGGAAGAAAAGAAAAAAGCGCAGGTGTTATGGGAGAGGGGGGTCGGCGCTCAGATCCCGGCGCACAACGTACCGGTGTGTGATCTCCGGCGTGTACAATTATATATATTTTTTTAAAGAATCAGCCTGAGCTCCAAGGTAACGAATGTTCTCACGAGGTATTTTTTTGCGGATGAGACGGGAACGTTCGATTGCGCGATGGAGGGGGGGGGGGGCTCAAAGCCAGAGCTCATGACACGTGCCACTGCGTTAGGTTGCCCCCCCCCCCCCAGTGAACGAGGCAGAGAGCAATCTTCCAGGCATTGAACCTTCGCTCTATTGTGCATTTTCCGACCATCATCCCAGACTGGCAGGACACAGAGCTCTGATTAGCATCAAAGCCTTTGATTGCCCCACTCAACAATCAGAGCCGCTCTCTCTCTCTCGTACGAGGCCTGTGCTCATGTGTGTGTGTGTGTGTGCGTTTGAGAGAGAGAGAGAACGTATGAAAGAAAACGGCACATGCGAGAACATGATTTGCATTTTGCTCGTGCACTTTGGAGCCTAATGCTTCCAGATGAACACAACATGGTCCCCTCACATCCCTCTGAAGCTCCTCTTGATGGGTTCACACCGCAGCACCATCACTCCGGTCTGGACGATCCACCGCGGCCATGAGAACAGACTGCTTCTTTAAAGATACCGCTCTCGCTCGCCCTCTCTCTCACTCTCTCACTCTCTCTCTGTGGCTTCAATGTGATTAGCTGCAGAGGACATTGTAGCTCTCTCCACAGCTAATACATTTAGTATGGATTGTCTGAGGGGGTAAGGATACAGCGAGCGTCCAGATCAATATTTCAAGTCAGAGTCTGTCTGGAGAGGAGGAGGAACCATGCTGCGAGACGGCTCGCTGTCCTGGAGCAGCGAACGCTGTCTGGAAGTACCGAGTGCCAGGAAATCCCACAATATTGAACCCTTCTTGGAGAATACGTAATGCTCGAAGCTTGGGAGGTGGGTTACGCTGAGCCTCCTGCATCAGGCTGGGAGCTTGTTGAAGATTTGTTATGGGTATGTTTGTGGACGGGAAGATTATATCAACCGGAAAAAGAAAAAAAATGATTCCTTATCGTCCATAAGGCACCACTTTAAAAAAAACAGATGCCTCATAGGACCTCGCCTTCATAGGGCTGATGTCAAACAGTGGTGCTCTAAATAGAGGAAAAAAGGGTGTCCTTTGGGGGGGGGGGGGGGGGACCAGATTTAAGTAGCTTCATTTGCATGCGTGAATCCCTCATTTTAAGCCCATTTGGATCGCACACACACACACACACACGAGCGGCGACTGACGCACGCAAAAGAGTCCCGGCACACACACACACACACACACACACTTAGCACGGACACGTTCTTCCACCCCCCTCCCCTTGTTTTTTTTTCCTCGAGTCAGAGGACATTAGCACTGCATCTATTTCTGGAGGCCCATTAAGGCCGTAAAACATTTAGGATCCACGCGGAATGATTCCGACTGTCAGAGTGACCCGTTCTCTCCCCGTTTCTCCGGCTCGTGTATAATATGAATATATATATATATATATATATAAAAGAAGAAGCTGACATGAAGCTTGTGACAGAAACATGTATTCGGTGCCGTTCCGGATTCGGCTGAGTGGGCCTGGGCGCCGGATGCCGAGAGGAGCTCGGTGAGCGGGGGGGGGGGGGGATGCGTGCATGCGCCCACCAAATGGGTCCATTTTGCTGAAATGTGAAGCCTGCACTTTCCTGACACGCTATAATAAATCTATCAATTGTGTGTGTGTGTGTGTGTGTGTCAAAAGGGGGGGGGGGGGTGTAATGTGTGTGTGCACCATGCATGAAGAGGAAATTGGTGGCATCTAAACAGGAAATATCCCCTTCCCTTCCCCATCCGTAGACGCGACAGTCACAGTAACAGGCGCCGCAACACGGGCTGGCGTGCGCCTCATCCAGGTGGGTCGGGTAGACACCCACCTTCGCTTCCTCTGCCTCCTCATCTCAAATCTTTACATAAATATATCATTCGCTGTCCAGTGAGAACCAAATGCATGAAAGCAGCCATGCTAGGCTGCTTTCATGTGAAACGACAGGCTTCCAGGCTTCTAACAAGCTTGAACCGTCTCTATTTCCAGAGGGGGAGTGCAGAGTGCTAGCAGAACATTAATTTTACCATATATATATATATATATATAAATATATATTTATGTATCCACATTTGCACACAATCCTCAACGCCCCCTCGCTCTGTGTTTTATAGAATGCGGGAAAAACAATATTTTCAGGATGCTTTGTGTCCTTTGCTCAGCAACGACTTGTTGCTGCGATGTGTTCGTACATCATCGGCTTTCGTTTACGTGTCTTTGTGCCGTGACCTTGGAGTCATGAAAGACTCAATTACACGTCATCGTTTTCCTCTGGATCCTCACTTACAGATACGTGGAAGTGAAATACTCCTACGCAAGGAGAAAATATCTTTTTTTAAATTCTTTAAGCCAACAACGGAAAATACACAACGTGTACATTTCCAAACCTTTACCGTGTGTTCGTGGAGTAATGAGTTTTATTGGTGAAGCGTGATCTTTAATGAGGAAGTCATGGATTGTATCACATGAAAGGTGATGATAGGGCAATCAAAATACAGATTAACAAAGGCCTTTGCTGTCTCAGCAATAGTTATTATAGACATATTATTATTTAATATTGTGAATTATTGCAGAAACGCTCAGTCCATTAATCAGAGGTGTCGAAAAATAATAACTTGTGTTGTTAGGATACTTCCACTAAATGAAGAATACATGACTATTTGTGGTTGTAAGGAAAATAACAAATTAACTTTTACACAACATATATAATGTAGATCTAAATCTAACCAATTTTCAAAAAAATAGTTGATTAAAATTGACTACATGAGCAGAAAATAAATAATTTAAATAACTTGGTGCTGTTTTCTTCTCTAACAGCACCAATACTGAGCTGATTTTAAATATTATTTTTTTACCATTTGTATAACCTCCCAGATTTCTGAGCTGATCTGATTCATAGAACATCAATAAAACCTCATTAACTACACAGAGACATACATGGTGGTCCTGACACGCTCCATTGGCCAACACTTCGGTGTGAGACATCGTCTGGACGGTGAACCCAGAGAGGCCTGCAACATTTTTTTTGTGGAGATTTATAGCAGCATTACGAGTTAAATAATCCAGACAATGAAGCTTTTTGGTCAATGCTTCATTTGGCTGAACTTTCGATGCCCTTTGTGTCGACTTCTCCTCCCCGCCTGCACTTTTATTCACAATAATTAACATTCCCAAGACAGGCGGGAAATAAAGCGTTCTCAACCAACTGACGTCGTGAAATTCATCTTTTACATACAAGTTTATAATTTCCCAAAGTAAACTTTCTTTTCTTTCTATTCATGAGGTATTTTCCTGCTCTTTTCCCGCTCTTTTCCCCTACATTGACTTGCTTTTAATTTGTATACTATTCTTTTTAATTGTTTTAATCAGTGGCGAGATTAGCCTCCCCTTCCAAACACATGGCCCAATAGCGATTGTGGGTCAGTGGTTAGCAGGTCCTTCTTTCAATCAAGGGGTTGGCGGTTCAATCCCCACCCTAGTCAATGTGTCCTTGAGCAAGATTAAACCCTGAAATGTAATGTAGCCACAAACACTGACGACATCAGGAAATCTGATCTTGTGCTCTCTTGAAGGTGTTTGCACTCAGTGAAACTTCATGGACTTAAACCGGTAGCCACTGTAAACTAGTGCTGGGTAATCTCTCTACCCTCCCATGCTGGAAGACGTTTAATTCACACATTTTCACCGTTAACTCTCGGGATCATAAAGGTACGTAAAGTCCCATTATGATACACCTGTAAAAAAATATATATTTTGATACAAACACAAACCTCTAAACCCCTGTAAAAAAAAAAGAACTCCGCCTGAATGGGTTCGGTATTGACTGTGGAAGTGAATTTCTTCTCTGAGGATAATAAAGTATCTGTCCACTTTACTGAGGTGCAGGGTTGTACCGCCTTTGTCAATAATTTCCGTGTAGATGTGTTTTTCGACTGCAGCACCGGGGACTGGTCAATATCCCACAATGCATCTCTGACCTGTGGGCAATCTGGCCTCCCTCTTCCTTTTAACTTCCCGAGGTGCATAGATTTGTGTTCAGCGTCTCCCACTCACGTGTAAAACGTCTCAATTTTGCTAAGTACAGTATTATAAGTTCAGATCATGAGGCTTTTTGCTTTTTTATATGGTTTTTTTCCCGGCAAACTCGCACACGAGCGCCGCGGCATCGTGAAGATGAAGAATCTGTTGCCGATGTTATTGTTCTCCTGACCACCAAGTACAGTGTGTAAGTGTGAAGAATGTTACACCACGGATGTACGATATGTGAGGTGCTATTCTAGGGTGAAAACACGTGTGTGCGCATTTGTTTGTGTCTGTGTGTGTGTGTGTGTGGTGGTGCTCGTGGGAGAAGGCGGTATCTAGGTCTTTGTGATGAATCTGTTTCAGTGGCGAGGAAGGTGCTGCGAGCAGCATGCCGTCTGTTAATTCACATTCGCCGCGGGTGGTTCGAGTCTGTGGCTGGTGATACCGGGAGGTGGCGAGAGATGGAGGGATGGAAGAGAGAGAGGCTTGACAAAAACGCACAAAAGAAATTCGCTTTTTGCAGGAGGACGCCCGATGTTTGACCGTCGGCCGAATACCATTTAGAGTCCAACTGCACCTGGAACTCCGCCGGCTGGTTCCCTTGTGGTTGCACCCGGCAAATAATTGCGAGCAAAAAAAAAAAGAAAAAGATATTGCAGTGTGGCGTGAAAAGAATCTGCTTCGTAGAAGAAAATATTCCAGCTAAGCCGAGTGGTGGAGTGTGAAGCCACTCTGTGCTCGTAGAAAAAAAAAATTAGCTAGAGCAGCAATCTCAGCTGGATAGGCTTTGATCTCTGGGCCATCATGTCATCTCATTAAATTATTAAGCGATGATTGCAACAACACCGACCGGATGTGTTTATAAGTAATTATAACCCCGTGTTACATCAACGCAATCATAACCATCATGAGTGATGAATCTTTCCCCGCGTCGCCGCCTCTCGAGGCCCGCGCATCGGTCGTAAGTCCATCAATCTATAGAGTTCCTCTCCTCCTTATTTCTCTGCCTCTGGCCAATCACCACCCTGCATTCATCCCACTCATGTAACACACACACACACACACAACTGCATACATACATACACAGTGCACTCACCCTCCTTATTTCCCTCTGCCTGGGATATCAGGGGAAATCCATCCAGCAAAGACGGTCCCAATGTAAATAGCTCTTGCGGAAAGCCCTGCCCACTCGAGATCGCACCGAGAGAGACGAAGAAGAAGTAGCGGCGCCCCGGAGGCGACGAGGACCAGATGATGCAGTTAGTCCAAAGCGAGACGATTCATGTTCGGCTGCTATTTGGATCTCTTTGTGTAATACAGGTTTTCTTGAAACACGGCTTCTGCAATCGTTTCACGGTTGTTGAAACCCCCCCCCGCCCCCCTCGGTTTCTTGTCTTGCGAGGCGAAAAAGAAAAGAAAAGACGCCGTTGCATCGGCCCCGATCACATCAATCAGCTATGAAAGCATAATGGTGAGGATTTGACTGAGGGCAAGCGGGAGCAAGGACAGACATGCGAGACATTACTCTCGTTCACTCTTCCTCCACACCTTTCCCCGGCCGCTCTGCCGGTGAGCTGACCCAAACACGAGAAAGAAGAACCGCATCCACCAGCCGCATATCCCATTATCTCTCTCTCTCTCTCTCTCCCTCGTGCTTCCCCGAGGTGATCATCTCTCAACACATCTCAACGGCTTACGCTCGTATTTCTGCTGGTTCCCACATCTTTCCAGGGATCTTTCCAGGCACTCAGGCAGAGGCTGCACCCATTCCCTTTATTCCACCACAAATGAAAAACAACAAGAGACGAATGTACGTTAAATGTTACGCCAGTTCCTCCAGGGAGGGAGGAAGACTTTCAAGATTGGCGAAGTGTCTAGAAACTACAGACCGGTATATTCCCTCGGACAGATTCTAAGACACCCCGAGGGTTCCAGATGGTCAAAAAGGGAAAAGGGCTCACGGTGTCCTCGGGCCTTGCTAACCTTCATGCTTCACCTCGTCTGCTGCTCATTAGTTGTACTCGGAATTAACCAATCAAATCAAACCACTGACCGTTCACTTAACCCCTGCCACGGACAGCAATTACCCAATCGTTGCTAAGCAACCGTGACTATGGCAGGTCAGGTATGGAGATGTATGGAGAGTCGTACTCTGAATTTTACGCTCCTGCGTTTTTTTTTTTTCTGGGGGGGATGGCTACGCAAACGCAAGTGTCCAACGTTAGCATGTCTGGCTAGCTTGCTAGCGGAGGAAAAATCCTAATCATTGTCCCGTTGTGATATAAAAGCTTGTGCGACTCATTCGATACACCTCTCGTGGAGCTGTGTCTCAAGAACTCGGACAGTTTCAAGGTAGAATCACGGGATGCCGACGATGACCGACGTGTCCTGGGGTTCATCTTCGTGGACACAAGACAAACATGATCGATTCTAGAGGCTCGAGTCGGAGGGATGGAAGACGGCTTGCGCAATCATCTATCTCAGCTTCAGTCGATCAAACACAGCTAATATTCTACTGGGCAGTAATTCTGACTCAGAGGCTCAGAGATTCCTGCTCCATTCATGAATGTTTCATGGCTTGTTGCACTCGCTCATGGTTGATTATTTGTAAAACGTGTTACTATAATAAAGTGTTATAAGACAACCGTGCTTAAGGTACTTTTGATTTGTTCCTACTTACCTACTTATTATCTCTGCACTCTCCTTTCTTATGTTTATTTTTGATAACCTGTTCCTGTACTTAACTGTTAATACTGCATACACTTTACCACTATGTACAGTGTGTTTTTGTACAGTGTTTTTTTAAATATATTTTTCATATTTCTATTATTATTACTGTTACTATTATTATTATTATTATTATTATTATAGTGTGTTTGTTTTGTACCTCTGTTGACTTGGAGAACCCTGCAAAAATAAATCCGATGTGTCTGGACTGCTGGTCTAGGCACAGATGGCAAATAAAAAACCTTGAACCTTGAACCTTGAAGGTAAACACTTGCTACCCAACGTGGATTTGCTATCGAGACCAAGGAGCCTAACGGAAGCTAACTAGGCTACAATAAAAAGACCGTGATGCTTTCTCTGAATTTAGGCTAAAGTTCGAGGCGAAATCTTCATTTTAGGGAAGTTGACAGCCAACGCCCGTCCAATGTGTTAACCAAGAAAGCACATTGCTTAACCTTCATCCCAGTCTTTTCTTTTCTTTAACATTAATTGTTTGAAATGAACAATAACGGCGCAGAAATATACCTTTTGTCTGTTCAGCTAAGCAGGCGTATGTTATGTTAGAGAGAAAGAAGGCATTCCTTACAAGTTTTCCTGGTATAAAACTAGTTTCATGTACACCACAATACGAGAACAACGGTGCTCTTTTATTTCAACGTCTTCTACGATTATCAAGTGACGATGCTTTTTTCTTTATGCCTGGGACATGTAACATGAGCTTCAGTTTCAGTCCATCACCGACACATCCTGTGGCCAATAAGTGTGGCCTAAGTACGGCCTATATGAGTAACATTTAAAAGGTTTGCAACCAACTCAGAGAGCTAATGTTAGAATGTTAGCTTATATAGCTAGTTAGCTAAACTAGGAGAAGCTAGCTAGCTAAACACAGAGCTGCCAACTTTTCAAAAAACCTTGGAGTGAGATTTTGTCGGGGGTGACCAAAATGTTGCCACGCACGCAGCCACACACGTTGGTGGCTCAAATATCAGGAAATTTGAATTAATGTGGCGTTGTACCCATGTTGTACCCATGGTGTACCCTGCATTCTGGCCTGGCAAAGGTCTTTTACGAGGCATCTTTGCTACCTTAAAGAATTAAAATATTTTTTAATAACTCTACTCTCATTTACAAAAACATGCCTAATTCTATTGCACAAATGTCCTGTCTTTATGTTAAATTCTTTAAAATACATTTTACTTGTTCAAAGTGCTGTTTGGAAAATTTTTGAGAGGGTCCTTTTCCTAGGCCTGTAAATAAAGTGATAAATGCTGTGGGCAGCCTTAAGAAACAATGCTCTGATGTGTTGAGCATGCAGGACACCAAGAGGATAACAAGGTGCTCTCCTGCTGCTTGTTATGACAGCTGAGTTTACATCACCACACAAAATCACACGCACAAACACAACACATTATTTCAAGATTTAAAGTTTAAGAGAGTGAGAACTTAATTGAACCACATGTCATTAACAGGGCTCTTAAGTTTTGAAGACAGGCAAGAGTGACATATCTATCCAGGATGCTTTATTTTCATTGGTTGCTGGAATAAATCTTACCCAGATACAACAGATACGTTCTTTTCTGATTGGCTATTGTGTCGCCCATTTCTTCTTTTTGATTGGCTGATAAGTGGCTCCTCACAGCAGAACTCCAGGGGAGCGCTTGATTCCTCCACGGTGAGGGCAGCGCGGCCAGCTCATGTTTGCGCGCTGCGGCACATTAAAACATTGTTGTGCACCGACAGATATGCTAGAGAGGTTCATGTCATTTATGTTCGCTTTCTCTCATTCCAGGCTTCCTGATTGTTTTCACCTGTCATCACACCTGTCTCCTATGCTCATCAGTGTCAGCCAAAACACTGATTGGTCCCACCTGTGTCTTGTTACCATGTGCTTAAATTCCCCTGTCTCCCAGTGTTCCTTGTCAGTTCGTCTGGTCTTTTGCCATGATCAGGTCGGGTTATGTTGTGCTCTTGAAAAGTTTTTGATCCGTTCACTGCAGAACCAAAAATAAAGTACTTACAAATACTTTATCTCTGTCTCCGGTCGTGCAATTGGGTCCTACTTCCTAAGTGTCTGAGATCGTAACAGAACGAACTGACCACATTATGGACCCAGCCGATGTCGGTACAGGGCGTGACGATTTTTCATCACGAGGAAAAACTGGACAAAGTCAGCCGGAAATACAAGAGCTGAGAGTTCAGGAAGAATTATCTACACAGATGCAACAACTGGTTGCCCAAATGAATAATTTTTCACTCATCAACAGACTGGTGACGTCATCCACAGCTGAGAATTTGCCTGTCAATACTCCAGCTGACGACCCAGGTCAGGCTGTTTCACGGCTGGCTCTTCCGGAGAGATTTTCCGGAGACTCTTTGCAGAGCCTTTCTGGTACAGTGTGATCTGCATTTCAACACAACCCAGCAGCTTTTTATCTGAGCATGGTAAAGTGGCGTTTATTGTGTCTCATTTAAAGAGCTGCAGCCTGGGCTACTGCAGAATGGTCTAGAGACAACGAACTATGTTACTCATTGGCCGATTTCATAGAGACTATGAGGCGCATTTTGACCACTCATCGCCTGCTACGAAGGCCAGCAGAAGACTGTTTCAGCTCAACCGTCAGGTGGTTGATTATGCCATCGAGTTTCGTACAGCAGCAGCGGACAGCGGATGGAATGTTCCGCCTTCATGACAGGACTGGACCAGCTGGCTCCACTGGAGACACCCGGGATCTGGAATCCTCATCGCTGTGGCCATCCGGATCGATAACCGTCTTCGAAAGAGAGAGAACCGAGATGTTATTCCCAGCTTCCAGAATGCCAGCGGAGGATTTCCAGCTCATGTTACCGGACCATCAGAGGACTACAAATGACTCCGGTGAACCCATGCAGCTTGGAAGAACCAGGCTTTCTCTGGAGGAGAGGCAGCGCAGGGTTGCTGTTTTCATCAACTCGCTTCATGCCCGGGAAAAGATCGTGCTCACCAGTCAAAAGGAGGGCGCTGGTGAGCAAGTTTCACTTCCCTCCTCGACCTGTTACTCAGGTAGACATTTGTATTAACAATCAGACCATTGACCAGGGTGTGTTAATAGACTCAGGGGCTGACGAAAGCCTTATAGACTGGGGCCTAGTCAAACAGCTAAAATAAAAACTGTCCGCTATCTCATCCTGTTAGTGCCAGTGCCTTAGACGGCCGCTTGTTGTTCACAGTTACCCATTGCACTGAGCCCATACGGATTACTATAAATAAGGACCATACCGAGAGCATGCAATTTCATATTTTATTATTTTGGGGTTTCCTTGGCTGAAGATCCACAATCCTCACATAGACTGGCCTTCAGGAAAGTTAAGGAATGGGAGAGGATTGTAAGGGCAGGTGTAAACTGCAACCTGTTAATGCACCAACAGACTCTAGTAGGATCATTATAGATCACCCTGACTATCCTGATCTACACAAGGTACCTTCCTGTTACCATGATTTAAAAACAAGTCTAAAGCCTTGTCGCTACCTCCTCACCGAGATTTTGACTGTCCCATTGATCTCATTCCCAAGGGAGACTTTACTCGATTTCGAGACCTGAGAGAACAGCAATGGATGAATACATCTCCTCTTCACTCAAATCAGGGATTATCTTCTTTGTGGGAAAGAAAGACGGGTCTCTGAGACCTTGCATAGACTATAGTCCACTAAATGACATTACGGTGAAGAACCGCTATCCTCTGCCACTCATGTCATCTGCTTTAAGATATTCACCAAGTTGGATTTAAGAAATGCATATCACTTGGTTAGAATAAAACAAGGGATGAGTGGAAGACTGGATTCAACACTCAGAATGGTCACTATGAGTACCTGGTAATGCCTTTCAAGCTTTTGTGAATGAGGTTTGAATATTTCAGTGTTTGTGTATCTGGATGACATACTGATTTTCTCCCCAGACGCTAAATCTCATGTTAACCATGTCCGCCAAGTTTTGCAGAAACTACTGGATAATCAGCTATATGTCAAGGCAGAGAAGTGCGAGTTCCACACAGAAGAGGTGTCTTTCTTAGGATACATAGTCTCACCTAATCATATCCAAATGGATCAGTCAGTGCAGTATCCCAGTGGCCCACACCAGACTCCAGGAAAAGGTTCAGCAGTTCCTAGGATTTGCTAACTTCTATAGGAAGTTTATTAGAATTTCAGTTCTGTTGCTGCTCCTCTGCATGTTCTGACTTCTCCTAAGGTTCCTTCAAGTGGACCCCAGGCGGATCTTGCTTTCAAACTTCTCAGAGATAGATTCACCTCAGCTCCCATACTCACCATTCCAGATCCCCAGCGCCAGTTTATGGTCGAGGTGGATGCTTCCAATGAGGGAATTGGAGGAGTACTGTCTCAACGTTCTGCAGAAGACAACAAGATGCATCCATGTGCTTACCTGTCACGGAAGTTGACAACGGCAGAGCGGAATTATGACGTGGGAAACAAGGAATTGTTAGCTGTAAAAGCTGCCCTCGAGGAATGGAGACACTGGCTAGAGGGTGCAGAGCAACCGATTTTAGTCTCCACAGATCACAAGAATCTAGAATATATAAGAAAGGCTACGCGTCTCAACTTCCGTCAGGCGAGGTGGAGACTTTTGTATAGTAGATTCAACTTCAGACACTCTTTTCGACCCGGGTCTCAGAATCAAAACCCGATGCTTTGTCTGATCCCGAACCACTAAGACCATCCTTCCACTTAGCCGGGTGATCGGGCAAGTGGAGTCAGACGTTAAAGAGGCAAATGTCATGAATCCAGCGCCTAGCGAGTGTCCCAACAATCTGCTGTTTGTTCCTGAGGCTCTTCACCCAAGGTCATCCACTGGGCTCACTCATCTGTGCTGTGCCATCCGGGAGTAGCAAGAACAATGTTCAGGATTCAACAACGTTTCTGGTGGCCATCCATGAAGAAAAATGTGGCCGAGTATGTAGCGGCTTGTCCAATAAGACCTCATCTCAAGTTAAGATGGGATTCCCCATCGTCCTTGGTCACACATTTCGATGGATTTTGTGACAGGATTTCATCCAGAGGCAAGACTACGGTTCTAACAGTGGTTGATCGATTTTCAAAGATGGCTCACTTCATCCCATTGACCAAGCTTCCCTCTGCCAAAGTCACCGCAGAGGTCATGATGAATCACGTATTCAGGATCCATGGATTCCTAATGACATTGTTTCCACAATTCATTTCCGCCTTCTGGAAAGAGTTTTGTCGACAGCCTGTCATCAGGTTATCACCCTCAGTCAAATGGACAGTCGTGAACCAAGAACTAGAGACTACGCGTTGTCGAACCAGACCACCTGGGTGACCACCTCACATGGGTCGAGGTTGCCCACAATACCCTTCAGGTCTCTCTCCATTCCATTGTGTCAATGGTTTCCAGCCTCCACTTTTCCCTAACAACGAGGAAGAGGTGATGGTTCCATCGGCACATGCCATGATCAGACGTTGTCGCAGAGTTTGGGCTGGTGGCCAGTCTCTTCTCCAGTTCAGCTCGGATGAAGGCTGTCTCCTACAGTCCAGGCCAAAAGGTTTGGCTCTCTACCAAAGACTTACCACTCCATGTCGCCTCAAAGAAACTGGCTCCGAGATTTGTGGGTCCGTTTCCAGTGTCCAGAGTCATCAACCGCAACTCCCAGGACCTTGAGAGTGCACCCAACGTTTCACGTTAGTAAAATGTGAGAGCACACTTGTTCCCGCCTCCAAGCCCCCTCCACCGCCCCAGTTCTTTGAAGGGGGTGAGGTTTACAAGGTCCGTAAGCTACTGGAGGTCCGTAATAGGGAGGGCAAGCATAGACTGGAAGGGTTACGGTCCTGAGGCTAGAAGCTGGATAGCTGCTTCATTTATCGTAGACAAGACTCTTATCCACGACTTTTACAATCAGCCTGGGCCATCAGGAGTTGGCCCTAGAGGGGGTACTGTTGTGCACCGACAGATATGCTAGAGAGGTTCATGTCATTTATGTTCGCTTTCTCTCATTCCAGGCTTCCTGATTGTTTTCACCTGTCATCACACCTGTCTCCTATGCTCATCAGTGTCAGCCCCGCCCTGATTGGTCCCACCTGTGTCTTGTTACCATGTGCTTAAATTCCTGTCTCCCAGTGTTCCTTGTCAGTCTGTCTGGTCTTTGCCATGATCAGGTCGGGTTATGTTGTGCTCTTGAATTTCCTCCCTCTTTCGTCATTTTTGTTCACTGCAGAACCAAAAAATAAAGTACTTACAAATACTTTATCTCTGTCTCCCGGGTCGTGCAATTGGGTCCTACTTCCTAAGTGTCTGAGATCGTAACAAACATTAAATAGCCGATAGTTTTTTCAGCGTGAGAAATACGATGTGTGGCGGGAGTGCGTGACGTAAGACCGAAATGCGTGACTGTCACGCTCAATGCGTGACACTTGAGAGCCCTGCATTAACACACCGTAGTCTCTGCTCGTTGTGTCTGTTTGAAAATCTTCTTCTGTTGCTAACTTCGGGACTCTTTGGGGTAAATAGGATGTCTTTGCAGCGAATAGGTTTATAGATGCGCTCCTTAGCGCCATCTATCGTCGCGGCGTTTGAAAAGAAACCAACGCGCCTCGGCCCAAAATCAGAATTCCTTTTGCCGTGAGAAATTGGTTGTGTGGCGTGAGAGCGTGTGAAAACATGCAAAAGCGTGTGTCACACGGCGAAACCGTGAGAGTTGGTAGCTCTGCTAAACATGATCATTCCCCCCCCCCCCTGAGGCTGTTATTTGACGGTTAGACTTGAGACGCCTGCTGCTGAAGGGCTACCACGTTCGGGAAATCAACTCTTTCAAACAAAATGACGACAAAAGCGGCCACTGTTATGGTTATGAACCATTGTGTTTCATGCACGAGAGAAACCCTTGATGGGCATACACTGGTTTCTTTCTCCTCTTGGAGCAGAAGTGCAGCTTTACTCCAACAAGTGGCCATTAAAAGCAGGATATTGCGAAGGCTGCAGTCCATAAACACGGCCCCCCCTTGAGTTATAATAAGTCCATGTGGAAATAACTCAAACCCACTTCCACCACATCCGTATTTCGTTGGATTTGATCATGCTACTGTGTTTCTTGCTCTCGTTTCCTTGACGATTTCTCGCTATCTTCACCACTCAACTTTGCAATCATGATGATTCAAGTTGAGTTCACCATTGAGGCAAAAAAGGTAAAAGTTTGCCTGCAGGTGCTCTTTACAACTTGCTCGACCCTGTCTCTCTACCTAGTCTACCTGTGTGTGTGTGTGTGTGTGTGTGTGTGTGTGTGTGTGTGTGTGTGTGTGTACTATTGTTTGAACGGAGAGGCACGCATTTGTTTTTTTTGGTGCTTTTTTTGTGAAACACTGGCAGGAGCGCTGCATTGGCCGTGAGGCGCGTTCCTCCTGCAGCAGCAGAGACACCGGGTGACCGAGTCGCCGCCCGATGGTCTCTCAACGGCAGACACAGCAATGCAAATGAAGCCCCCCCCCCCCACCCCCTCCACCCCCTCCACTACTTCCCACTGACACCGCCACTCTCTTTTCCCAAGCCGGCCATAAAGCGCTCATGCTTTTAGCGCCATTCGGAAGCATTTTTTAAGAAGCTATTTATTTAACGGCATGATTATGTATCTGGTGTTCGGGCGATCTATCTCGCAAAGTGATTGGGTGATATTAACGCCCTCTCCTCTGGCACATGTGGCAGCTGTGCAGAGGACGTGGAGGAGGGGCGGGTGGGGTGGGGTGGTGGTGTGGTGGGGGGGAGGGGAGGGGGGTACTCTACCATTTGACATGTTTGTTAATATTTTCCATACGTGCGCGTTGCAATCCTCGCCTGCGGTGTAACGGCGTGATAAAAGAATCTGTTGCATGTGGGAGACGTGGTCAATCAAACCAAATGCACCGCGGGGGGGTGGGAGGGGGGGGGGGCATCAGCGTCCTCTCTTTTAAAAGCAAAATGCCCTAAATAAAGCCGGCCCACGCTCGCAGGTCCGGGGCCTTGGGATAATTCGGTGTTTTGTAAATATGACGGCGATGCCTCCTTGCCAATCTGTCATGTCTCATCTTTACAAAAGTATCTCTTCAGGGAGCTGCAGCTTTAGCATTTAGCATGTACATACATCACATCAATGTCACTCGGGGAAAAAAAAAGAAATCACCCAATTTGTATTCGCCGACAGCTCGGTCGGGGCCGAGACGTGCGAACGTGTGTCTGTGTGTGTGTGTGGGTGGGTGTTTTTCGTGAGAGGAAAAAGGAGAACGGGAAAGAGAGACAGTGACAGAAACCGAGAGGAAAAATAAACGTGAAGGAGAGAGAGAGCCTAAAGGACTCGGAGGCGAAGAGAGCGAAGCCAAGGCCTGGAGGAGTTTTTAGTTATTTACATATGCAGATTCTGGTCACCCCAGATCCCTACCCTCATCAGGCGAAAACCAATTAAAACTCTCTTCATTTAATGTTTACCTTAATTAACCGTAACAATTAATGGCTTTTCCGAAAGTCCTGTTGTGGCTTTTTTCAATTAAAAGCCCGCCTGTGACAAAAAGGTTGCGCTCCAATCCTATAAATCATACAGACAATGCCGGGAGTGAGTGGAGGAAGAAGTCCATCCCAGGGCAAAGTGAATCAGGGAAATAGGCTCATATATCACCGAGTGCTCCCCCCTCCCCCCTCACCCCCTCCCTCCCTCACCCCCTCCCTCCACATTTTGGCTCAAGCTTTAAACCGACACCTCACTTTAAAAAAGAAATGTTTTTTTTGCTGCAGACCAATCGCACTGTACACGACTGAACAACGGGTGCGTGCCCCCCGCCCTGAAAAAAAACAAGGGGCACTCGTACCGGTCAGCAGGCTGTCGGGTGAGACCCAGCGGACCGTTACCCGCCCTTAGCTGCCAGGGGCGGCGGAGCTGATAATGACAGTTGGTGTACAGAACCCCGGAGGTCTGACAGGCTCAGGGCACCGTGCCATGTCACAACAGCCTTTACTACCGGCGCCGCCAGGCAGCCTCTTAACACGGGCGCCGCCGCCGCCGTGGCAGACGTTTCCCTGGCAGTAGCGCCACGGCGGCGGCGGCGGCGTAGGAGGAGCTATTCCTATTAACCCTCCAATTACCTTCAAATGTACTTACATCTTTTACCCTCGGGGTCAATTTGACCCCGGCCATTTAAAGCTAAAAAACCCCCTCTTAGAATCAAGATTGTTTCCCAAGTTTAAGTGTCAGGTACTTTCTATTTGTTTGTTGACTACCTAGATAGCCCTTTAAACTAAAATGGCAGCGGCTGTTAATGGCGAGGGGGGGAGGGGGGGGGGCGACCACTACGCTGCCATTACTATCACTGACGTGCTCCTGGCAACCGCGCTCGAATCCCGACGTCGGCTCAGATGATAATTCTGATTGTCGGACTAACAATGAACCTTTGTTTGTTTTTTTCGCTATTCAGGCGAGTCCCGTTCCCTGGTGTGATTGTGCAGCGCGAACGGGTCCAGATTTGACTTACTTCTCTTTTTCTTTCTCCAGCTGTGTTCAAATGAGGCTTTCTAGGTTCCCATTCAGAGAAGCCAGAGTCTTCTACCTCAGGGAAACTCAACAAAACAAGAGGAACTTATATTTTGGGGGGTGGGGGTAATAAAAGTAATCCCACCGACTCCCTCCCAGAACGACAGAGCATGTGTGTGGGCCTCTGAAGTGTGTGTGTGTGTGTGTGTGTGTGTGTGTGTGTGTGTGTGTGTGTGTCCATGCAGTACAGGCACCTTGTCCTCCCCCCCCCCCCGCCCCCCGTACAGAACACTCTGATTTGTGCTAATCTCTCGGTCCACTCTCAGGGTTATTGTTCCTTTTCCGCTGTGAGTTTATTCATGTGCCACTCACCGCGATGCTCTCCTCTCATTTTAATACTCCTCGGCGCCGGGGGGGGGGGGGGGGGGGCTAAACAAAACCTGTTTTAAGCTGCAGCTTATTCGACTGTTTATTAAAAATAATAATAATAATAATTGTGTTCGCCCCTCACCTCCTCGGTGACGGCGCAGAGTTGCGCGCCGTGTTTTGGCCGCTTATTAAAATGGCGAGGAGCGCCGGTGACTCCGTGGTGTTTTGCGGTCGCACGGTTTACGTACACAGACGGGCTGCCGGCCGCCGGCGGACAGCGGGAGATGAAAGCAGCGGTTGATGTTCTGATTTGATGACTGTTGCCATGGCAGCGAGACGAGGATGGAGAAGGGGCGTTAGCTTTCACGGAGGACGAGAGAGAGAGAGAGAGAGAGAGAGAATATGATCTCTCTCTCTTCTTTCACACTCAGAAAAATGAAGGTGCCATCTGGAACCGAAAATGGTTCTTCAGAGTGATGCCATAGAAGAACCATTTCTGGTTCCACAAAGAACCTTTCAAACCAGGGTTCTTAAAGAACCATTTCCTTCAAGAGTTCTTCAAATAACCTATGAAGGTGTCTCAAAGAACCTTAAAAATGATTTTTTTAAGGGACCATTTTTAGTTCCACGAAGAACCTTTCAAACCAAGGTTCTTTAAAGAACCATTTCCTTGAATAGTTCTTCAAAGAACCTATGAAGGTGTCTCAAAGAACCTTAACAAATTGTACTTTACGGCACCATTTTTGGTTCCACAAAGAACCTTTCAAATCAGGGTTCTTTATTAGAACCATTTCCTGAAAGAGTAACTTCAACCTATTATGGTGCCTCAAATGAAAAAAAATGGTTCTTCAGTCGGTGATGGTTCTTCGTGGAACTACAAAGCCCTCTAAAGAACCATTTAAGAACCATTATTTTTGCTGTACACGCACACACACACACACACACACACGTGCGCCCCAGTCCAGTCCTCTGGCTCAGTGAGCCGTAAAGGTCCATCATTAGGACAACAGGGTGGGGTCCAACATTCTGACAGCTTGTCATGAGCAGCCGTCCGCATGACTACCTCCGTGATGAGGACGCTATTAAAAGAGAAGAGGGAAACCACGCGGTTGCACCGCCGCTACAACGAGGCACCTGGCGGATCCGCGGCGTCTCTCCGGGCCTCCGCTGGATGGCCGAACAGGGCGGTTCAATAAAAAACGTTTTCGGGCTCCTGCGGATGTGTTTATAGCGTTTCCTCTGGCCAAACCGCGGCACCGGGGTTAAGTTGATCATCTCTCACTCTGGTAAAATAGCCAGGGGAGTCCGTGTACCACTAGATCAACTCTACAACTTAAAGACCCTAAACGTTACAGCTCAGATGATCGATATGGCACTGAGCAATGTTCTTTACGAGCTAATAGACAAATCCATTCCTGCAAAACCCCTCGGGGGCCTCGGGGAAGCGAGGGGGAAGTTAGAGTATGCGGCTGTTTGCTTGGCGTTGCCACTTAGACCTCTGCTCGCCCGCGAGACACTCACAACACGACGGGGGGAAGTCGGGAGGAAGACACTCGGACGCGGCTCGTGTGCGTGTCCATATGTGTGCGGTTGTATTGGTACACATGTGAAAATCCCCTCTATTCCTGAGGGTGTTGCAGTTTTCCCCCAATTCCCCCCGAGAGACGCACACCCTCCGACATCAGAGGGAGGAAAAACACACAAAACTTATTTCATTCACATTGCTTAAAAATGCTCTTATTGGACACGAGTGGAGAAAGGGGAGAGGGAGGGGGAAGGGGGGGGGGGTGCTCACGTGAAACATTTTTAATTCCCTCGCCATCTCATTAAAAGTACAGATTGCCTATTAAATCTCAGAATTGCATTATGAAGGATGAGACATCCTGCAATTCTGATTCCCATCTGACATCTAATTCTGTGTAACACCTGTTGCCGTTTCACCAGATTCCATCGGTTCATCCACACGGCACACCGAACACACCCGTAACACATAGCACATATCACATGCTAGCTACGATGAGAGGGATGCAGGCAAAAACATGGCGAGATTTTGTTGCTATTTTGCTATTTTATCGTGTCTTGTTTCTGACTGGTGGAATGAAAACATACAAAATACACATTTAGGTGTGTATTTTGAACGTGTGTGTATTTGTGTCTGCAGATTTCTCCTGAATTCATTCAAAATTAGCATTAAATATTCAAAGCATATGTCATACAATGAATACTGGCTTAGTGTAACTAATACACTGGGGAAGTTCATTGTGATATCTGTTGTTTTGTGTTTTACCCTTTTACACCGTGAGAATGTTTGACATTTTACAAAACATATCTTTAAAAGTTGTTTTCTGAAAATGTGTTATTTCTAAGACTCTGAACCAGAAGTTTCTACTTCAGTAGCTCCAAATATCTAGTTTCATTTCCATCTATACTCTGAAGGCTCTGTTCATATATCATTCACAGCCTGATTTATAGAACATTTTACTCCTACAGCATGCCGAAAAAAAAGTATTTTCTGATTTATGTAGTGATACAAAGATATATCCAAAACGCCCTCAGTAAAAAAACATAGAATTTAATATGTCAACAAAATAAAATAAGAACTTTGACAATACAATGTTCAAATATGTTGTCTTAATATCAGTAATCAAATGAGGAAGTTTCATGGTGATGTATATTAGTTACATTTTTTAAATGTTAACCGTGTAGTCAAATTTACAAAGATATATCCGAAACGCCCTCAATTAAAAATTAAAAATATGTCAACAAAAACATCGACCATCCAATGTTCAAATTACGTGTTTTTTTAACCCCGTAGTCAGTTCAAAATATCTAGTAATTGACAAAACATATTTGTAATGGTCAGTTTCTCAAAATGTGTTATTTCTAAGAAATAAATCTCTACTTCAGTAGCACTAAATTGTTTAGTTTCATTCTCATCTATAGTCCGAAGGGTCGGTTCATATAGAACATTTTATTCCAACAAAATGCTGAAAAATTGACGAAGATATATCCAAAACGCCCTCAATTAAAAACTTACGGCTCTAATATGTCAACGAAGAACATTGACAATCCAATGTTCAAATTATGTGTTATTTAAACCCCGTAGTTAGTTCAAAATGTATAGAAATTGACAAAACATATCTTTAATTGTCAGTTTCTCAAAATTAGTTATTTCTAAGACGGAAATCTCTACTTCAGTAGCACCAAACTTTATAGTTTCATTCTTATCTATACTATATCATTCATAGCCTGATTTATAGAACATTGTAATCCCATAGTCAGTTCAGAATGTATAGAAATTGACAAAACATATTTTTAATTGTCAGTTTTTCAAAATTAGTTATTTCTAAGAAAGAAATCTCTTCTTCAGTAGCACTAAACTGTTTAGTTTCATTCTTATCTATACTATATCATTCATAGCCTGATTTATAGAACATTGTAATCCCATAGTCAGTTCAGAATTTATAGAAATTGACAAGACATATTTTTAATTGTCAGTTTTTCAAAATTAGTTATTTCTAAGAAAGAAATCTCTTCTTCAGTAGCACTAAACTGTTTAGTTTCATTCTTATCTATACTTCGAAGGGTCCGTTCATATATCATTCATAGCCTGATTTATAGAATTATTTTAACCCCATAGTCAGTTTAAAATATATAGAAATTGACAAAACGTATTTTTAAAGGCTGTTTTCTGCTAAATGAGTTTCCCCTCTTACGCCGAGTCAGAAATCTCTCCTCCTTTGATGTTGCCTTCTTACACCGTTTCAAAGCTAAAGCTCTCAGATCTCGTCTATTGTCTCCGCTCGCCGGCGAGCCTCTCCGTCTTCCTGTGTTGTCGGCGCCCTCGCTTTGTCTTTCCCCGCGCTGGACGCTCGCTCATTAAACCTTAAGGTCACTTCTTCCAAGCACGCTTCCGAACCCTTTTGTCTCGACGCCCTTTGCTAACCTTCTGCAACACTTAGTCCGACACAGCTTGGCCAAACTTGACTCCAAAAACTTCGGCACATCATTATGTGAAAAATAATGGCCCGTGTTTATCAAAGATACGAGGGCCCTTTGGTGACATTGTGCGGTTTCCCCCGGGCCCCCCCCCCCCCACTCCTTGGTTTATAGCCGGCGTGTAACATTTATGTTTAAGGTAACATTCATGCTTCTGTTATTTTCCGAGGCAAGGACAACAGCTACACTGGGAACAACATCATCTCAATGACTTTTATTTGAAGGTCTAATGGCAGAGATCTATTTTTGGGGCAATATGCCTCATTTAGAGTCGGTAAGTACAGACCTGGCAGGCGTGTACGTTACTCTTTTATAGAGTTCCCACTCTCATTCAAGACGGAGAACATTCGCTTTGCTTGTCCTTCATATTGGTTAAGCGTATAAGAAGAAATGGAAAATAATGAGGAAAAAAAATAGGAAAAAAAGCCTCCTGGCCACTTCCTGTATAGCACTTATAGTCCATTTTAAATGATGTGTATTGTTTTATTCTATAGTCTTTATACAGGGTTCAAACACATGTTGACCAATGGGTTTCCATGACCTTTCCATGACCTTTAATGACCTTTTCATGACTTTAAACCAAATTTCCATGACCAAACATTTTGTGAAATCTCGGTGTATACACGAGTATATACCTTAAATGAGTTTAATTAAAATAATATATATTTATATAAATGTTTAATATATAATCAAACTGCGTAAATTAACATATGGATACAACTAATTTCCATGACTTTTACAAAAACCTTTGGGATTTAAATCTTTTTCAAGGACTTTTCCAGGCCTGGAAATGACCGCATGAACCCTGCTTATAGTACATTTAAAATGATGTATATAGTTTAATTATATCGTCTTTATACAGGATTCATACACATGTTAACCCATGGGTTTCCATGACCTTTCCATGACTTCAAACCAAATTTCCATGACCAAACATTTTGTTAAATCATATACATGAGTATAAATGACACCGATGAATGAGAGACAGTGTTTTGATTAAAAATATATATTTATATAAATGTTCATCATTTAATTAAACTGCGTAAATGAACATATGAATCTAAAAAATGTCCATGACTATTCCAAAACTTTTGGGGTTTGGGACTTTTCCAGCACTGGAAATAACCATTTTAAAATTCCATGACTTTTCCTGGTTGTCCATGACCGCATGAAAACTGCTTATAGTACATTTAAATTGATGTATATTGTTTGATTCTATAGTTTTTATATTTTCACAAAAACAAATGCACGTATATCAGAATTCCCATCCTCACTTTTCGTGATGTCTTCACTACACTTCTTTCACGTGAAAGTTCAATCCCCATTTATTCAATTCTCTTAAGAATCGAGAAGCTAAAAAAGAAAAAAAAAGAGCTGTTGGCTGGTGTGACATCCATCTTGGACAATTCCACTGTTTAAAAATGCATGTTTTACCCATGAACAAAAAATTATTAATATTTGGAAAGAGAATCAGTTTGAGGAATGAGCTCAGATTGAATTCAACAGACGCAAGCTGGCGAGTGTAAATAAATTCATGGTGTGACAAGGGACTCAAACGGCTCTGTTGAGTGAAATATTCATTGAGCTAACGTCGCCACTTTGAAATATTCCTATCGGCCCTCCGAACAGAGAATAACGGCAATAACGCCAATAAAAACGTCTCTACACGTGTCGTGTTTTATGTGAGTGCTTGTTTCACGCCACCATATGGTGTTGTGTTTGTGTGTGTGGGGCAATAACACCGTGTCACCGCCCGGTCAGCGCAGTAGATGTGGGCCAACGTGACTCGATGCAGTGTGTGTGTGTGTGTGTGTGTGTGGAGGGGGGGATTACATTTCCTACAGAACTGTGTTATTTCTTCCAGCGCCGCTACTCTCAAAAGGGTTGATTGCTAACTCGGGAACGATAAATGTTTGAGGCAATTTGAAAACCCATTTTCTTTCCGACCATTATCTGCAGTGACTGGCGGAAATGGAACACTCAAACCTTTTTTTCGAGTGTATTAATTTAGCGCCGCGATCAGACAGTTATAAGAGAGTTGTCTAGTAAAACAAATAATTATATAAATATATAACGGACGTCCTGCAGCCAATCAGAGTCAAGTGCTGCCTCGGCCTGTGGTAATTACACAGAGATTTGCTTTTTCCGCAAGGAAAGTTATCTCCCGTAATGAGTGATGGAGCCTTTCATTGGACTGGTGTTTGCAGTTGCCTGAGAACCCTTTCAGATGTATGAGAAGTGCAGTCATGTAAAACCAGGAGGCTGTCTGCCACACGCCAATGTGTCAAAACGCGAAAGTGGAGAGAGAGAAAGAAAAAAGATAAGCCGAAAAGATAGACAAAAGCTTAAGAGTAAATCTGCAACTGATTAAACTAATGAAAAAGTGGCCAATTAATTAGCATCTCATTATAGGAAAGTGTTGTAACCCAGATAATAAACCTAATGTCGTATTTTTTTTTAAATGATTCCACGCTGCAGTTATTCAGAAGACTGACACCAAATCTATCCATCTCTCTCTCTCTCTCTCTCAACCCTCCTCTTCCTTTCCTCTCAGCATTTATCTCAGCACTTATTGTACAATTCAATCAATGCTCATGCGAATGAAGAATTTAGATTGTACATCTTTGAGTATTAAGCTCATTTGCTTTATTCGGGAGAGTTCATCAATACTGGTCTCTTGTCAACATGCTAAATATGCTATGTAGGAGACAATTAGCCTAGCTTAGCTTTAAGGATGGAAAAAAAAGCTCACACATGTGTACAATGGAGTGTGTGTGTGTGTCTAATTTGCACAGCAAAGCTAGGCTAGTCTAGCGGTGAGGTCGCCAGACGACTAGCGGCTAGCGGCTAGGCTACACGGAGGCGCTAGGTCGGTGGAGACGGCAAGGTGTTGTTTCCAAAAAGATCATTCCAACACAACTTAACTTCCCGACCTAAACCAAAAACCGTCACCTAAACATTGTACGCATATTAATAAAACAAACATGACACGGCTAGCTAGTGAGGCGGGGCTAGTTCCTCCCTCTCTCCAGTCTTAAGGCTAACGAGCTAACAAGCTAACGTCTTCCTCGCTGTGGCTCCACATTTAACAAAGAGACAAAAGAGCTAATTTAGTGAATATGTATATATATATATAGATGTCATTGTGTTCCTTCAATATTGTATGTGTATCCATACCGTTTACACTATATAACCCATGTGTTTCAGTTATTTTTTGTAATATATATATATATATATACACTACCGTTCAAAAGTTTGGGATCACCCAGACAATTTCGTGTCTTCCATGAAAAATCACACTTTTATTTATCAAATGAATATAAAATATAGTCAAGACATTGACAAGGTTAGAAATAATGATTAATATTTGAAATATTAATTTTGTTCTTCAAACTTCAAGCTCAAAGGAAGGCCAGTTGTATAGCTTATATCACCAGCATAACTGTTTTCAGCTGTGCTAACATAATTGCACGGGTTTTCTAATCAGACATTAGTCTTCTAAGGCGATTAGCAAACACAATGTACCATTAGAACACTGGAGTGATCGTTGATGGAAATGGGCCTCTATACACCTCTGGAGATATTTCATTAGAAACCAGACGTTTCCACCTAGAATAGTCATTTACCACATTAACAATGTAGAGTGTATTTCTGATTGATTTAATGTTATCTTTATTGAAGAAACAGTGCTTTTCTTTGAAAAATAAAGTCATTTCTAAGTGATCCCAAACTTTTGAACGGTAGTGTATATAATTTAGGCTAGCCTCAATCAGATCTTAAAGGTGTTATTTAGGAGATTGTTAGTATTACTCTTGCCTCTCAACATCTCTCATTACTGTGATGGCTGAGTCAGCGGTGTGCAGCTCACGATGCTAACACCGCTAACAGTGCATACATAACTAGAGGTGTTAGCTAGCGAGTGGAGCACGCTCAGACGCACTTACATGCACTGAAACGCCCACACGGCGCCAACGCTTGAATATCAGAGAACACTTCCATCTCCGCTCAGGTAAACAAACTCTATACGACTATTTCATACATAGCCGAGAGTTGTTTTCTCCTCTATTATTACTTTAAATATATCATGTAGAGCACATTTAATGCCTTGACATCACATTAAAATGTGTTTTGTGCTTTGTGGCAACAATGATTGTCCATATAATTCTGGCCATTTAGACTGTGTGTGTGCGTGTGCATATGTGTGTGTGTGTGTGTGTGTGTGTGTGTCAGCAGTAAACTCCAACTGAACCACATGTTGTCTTTCCACTGTCGATCTCCTCTGTTCTAACGGTGGGCTGTCATCAGTTCGTGGTGTTGATGTTTTCCTGAGTTTGTCAGCAGGTCTGAACGCCCACAGCCTCCCCCAGGGGAAGTGTCACAGTTGGACATGTGCCCCCCCCCCCCTCTCAACCCGCCATCCCATCACAAACACACACACACACACATGAAAGAGAGTAAAGACAGACGTCTGTATAAACCTCAAACACAAAACTCTCACTCTTTTTACGCCTCAATCTGTCGCTCTTGCTCCACTTTTTTTCTCACAGTCAAATCCACCCCAACCCCCCCCCACACACACACACACACACACACACACACGCCGACTAAATTGACTTGTCAGCTTCAATCAGACCAGGAACAAAAGGATTCCTGCCAGTCTGAAGCTGACATCATTAATGGGTTTGGGAGGGGGGGCGAGCTCTGAAGACAAAGCGAGTGCAAGGTCGGCCCGACTTAAAATGCACTTTCGTTTTGGCAGGAACGTTTTTTATTTATTCCAGCCCCTTTTTACGCCAACATCTCTTTGCGAGTGTCTGAAACTTTCATTATCGCCGGGAACACAGGGGCGTGCGAGACTTTTGTTGTGCCGATGGAGAAAAATATGACATCCATAATGCATTTCCTATGAAGAGGACGCCACGCACCTCTGGCCACGTGTGAGATGGAGATGGACGGGGAGAGGCGGAGTATGAATGGGGTGTCGGAGAAAAGAAGAAAAAATAAAGAAGGTGGGCAAGTCAAAGATACCAACCCGAGAGAAAAAACACAGAGAAAGAGAGAGAGAGAGAGAGAGAGAGAGAGAGGTGCTGAAGCTTGAGCGAAAGGAAGAACATGTTCTTGAGAGATTGTGTCAAGGTTTGAAGAGCCACAGGACTCAGGCTCTCCATGTGACATGTGAAATCCACATGAAACCGGCTTTTCTGGCGCATTGTAGCAGTAAAGCGAAATGCTTTGAACATTTAAATCCTCTCCTCTCACTTCCATGACTCCCATCCGTCCTCATTTGCTTCCGTTTCCTCTCTGCCGCGTGCCCATCTGCCCCCCCCCCTCCCTTCCCTTTGCGGCTTTCACTCTGACCCTGGATAAAGATGGAGTCCCTCATCTCAAATGGTAATAACTTTGGTCCGTACGCACACAGCCGTCGCAAATTGATTGCTGTGCAAAGCCGCCGGCGCTCCCACTCGCTCGCTCTTGCTCTTCCATCTCGTGATTTTTGCACCGGGCTCACTCCTGTGTCCAATTCGGCTGCCATTAAACAGCACCCCTGGGTGCCTCCCAAACACAAACAAGCACATCCTAAACTCTCTGATTCCACACGGCTCGCTGATCCCTCTCCTCGACCCGTCTCGCTCTTCCCTCTTCCGCCATCTTTTCTCCAACGCTCACTCCAAAAACCAGCGACTCCGTCACCTGTTTTACCCTCAACCACTCGTCCCCTTTTATTCCAGTCTAATTATACCATTACATTACCATTTCAATTCTCTCAATTCTCATTAGCATTCTTTTGCTCTTCCCGCCTCCCTCTATCTCTCTGTCTTTCTCCATCACCCTTCCCTTTCTTTTCTCAGCCACTGAATACGTTCCACCTTTCTTATTTTTTTTGCAGCACGTAAACAGACAGTGCCCTTGAGGAGGGGGGGAGGGGGGGGGGGGGTTGGAGAGCTCCGTCTTTGTTTGTGTGCACCACTAACTAACTCTCCATCTGCGGGGAGCCAAGCACCAGCCCAGTGGTGCAAGACAGATCGCTGGCATCCTCCCAGCCTCTTCTCTAGTTTGGCCCCCATGTCTACACCCCCTGCCTCTCAGCTTCTTCCTTCCCCGTGGGCTATAGTCCTCCCGCAGAGGCGGTTTGTCTGCCGCCCTCAGGCTGTAAAGCCAAACACTGCTGTATTTGGATGTTTTGAACAGCATAAATAATATTCAAGTGAAATATATTGTTTGCTCCATGAGAAAATTCAAATGGCACAGAGGGTGCTCCAAGGTCCCCAAGTGCCCATTTTGGAGACCTCGCCTAAATTCTCTTTACTAAAAACTCTCTAACATTTTTTCTGCTTCACTTTTTCACAGTCAAACTTTGCAGTGAGACTCTTCACATGTTGTGCTATTATCTGAGTTATTTTAAACCTTAGCTCTGCATCCTTCCAAGAGATAATCATCCAGAAAGTGCTTTTTCTATTTCCTAAGCAAACCTGAAACTTCTATTTTTGCTGTGTTTCATCTTTATTTACTCTTAACCAGTAACATATATCCTAATATATACACATCTGATCAAAGGCTCACATGTGTTGCCTTTATTTTAACACCAACATTATTAAAATAGCCTATGTGTTTGCAGAGATACACTCTTTTTAGTTTTGGTGTGTTATTTCGAGGAGAAACCTAAAAAAGTAGGTTGTTTTTACAAGGTTGAGGTAGTGTAGACGCCCCACAATTCCTTTTTCCTCCGAGCCGTAAACCAAAAATCTGCCACAGCTTCCGATGGATATTCAATCCCTTCCTCGCCATATGCAGCCGATATTCGTCCCCCGGATTTTCCTCAGGCTCAATCCCCAGTCGACCCCAGGTTCACCTCCAATACGAGCTCACTTCAGAGGCTAAATAACCAATAGCACGTTCTTTTTTTTTGGCCACATCAAAGAGCTTTCAAAGGGTGAGAAACTTAAGCGTTGGCTTTAGTTTAAAAAAAAGTAAAGTTTCAGCCATGTAACTTAAACCTTGAAAAGAGTGAAGCTGCGTTCACAACAAACGCGTTGCAAATTTTTCGCGTGAGGGGATCTCATGAGCAAAGTCACTGTACAGACGAGTGGTTGTGATGGAAGGGAATTTTCGCAGAAAGATGCGAGTGACGCAAATTGCGCGATGGGAAAATGTTACATTACATGTCATTTAGCTGACGCTTTTATCCAAAGTAACTTACGATCGTGTTACATTCACACACCGTAGACATAGCTACAGGAAGCAATTCAGGGTTAAGTGTTTTCCTCAAGGACACATCGACTCGGGCGATGCGAGTGACGCAAATTCCTCGTTTTTGCCAAATAATTCGCCCGACGCCGAGTCGCGACAGCCAATCGGCGTCGAGCTGCTCCTCCGTTGGTGAATCTAACTGCTGCTCTAGTGGAGCTGAAAGAGACATTCAGACGTAGAGGTGAAGGTCACCGAGCTGTGAGCCTACGGGTGATGTCATGTATAAATATATATATAAATATATATATGATATTAATGTTATGAACCCAAACACGAGGGTGTTAGATGTTCAGACGTTTGTGGGATGTCCTCAACAAGGATAAAGTAGAACTAGTGGTTAGTTCTTCACGGTGGATGAAGGAAATGATAACTGTTTCCATGGAGATAAGCCCCGCCCCCTCTAAGGTGCAAATGAAGCAAAAAGCCACAAATGTTCAAGCGAGTAAACTCACGTGAGTTAAGGTGTGAACGCGGCTTTACAATGTCACTGAAATATAGTCACACGAGCAGCCGTATCCAACTCCTTCAATGGCACAACACTCAGTGCGGTTACATGCAATCGAATTATTGGCTTAGTCGGACTGAAATCGAATAATCCGTTTCATGTAAACACCTCAGTCGGACTATGTGCGGTCCGACTTCGGTCCGATTAACACCCCTGGATAGCTCGGTCCGATCCAGTTGATAATTCGACTCTCGCGGCATGTAACTCTGAATTCGATTCGGAACTGGACTTTGCGTCTTTGTGCATGCTCCAGATCCCGCCGCCCTCCTCCCTCCCATGTCGTGACCCGGAAGTCGAAAGAGACGATAAATTAAATTCTCCGTGTACCTTCGGCGACGGCGTCTTCTCTCCGTTATCAACTCAGCCAATCGCGCCATTTGCATTCGCTGTACTCCTATTAACACCATGGAAGAATAGTAGAGGGATATAGCTTCGCCTCGCTCTCTGTTTGCCATCTTTCTCGAAATGTTGTTGTTGGTAGTGGTGAAGAGGTCAAGCGGAAATGGCTGTATCACCACGAGTTGTAATGAAAACAGCGCCGCCTATCGTATCGGATATGACATGCTTTCGGCATGTATATTGGGATAACAGCAGATCCCCCAAAAGATAGCATAGTCCGACTAAAGCAAGATTCGAATTATACCATCATGTAAACGCACTGAGTAACCATCAAAGGTCAGTGTTGTGCCATTGAAGGAGCTTAAATCTCCGGCGGCCATTTTGCATATTGACGGCCGACCCCTCGCTCCAAGTCGTGGAAGAACAGAGCTTCACTCACCGTTGTCGGGCTCGGACTTCCTGTCGTGCTCGGTGTCGGTGAGGGACAGGGCGGAGTTGGCGCGGCTCGTCAGGCACGAGCTCTGCTCGGACTTCAGGCCGCGCATCCACATGTGCTGCAGGCCGGCGTGGGCGGGGGAGGGGTCCACCTCGGGCTCCGTGTCCACGTCGGAGCCCACGCCCAGGGAGTAGCGGCTGTGGCCGTGGGCGGCCGGTCCGGAGCACAGCGCCTCCTCCTCGTCCTCCTGCTGCTGCTGCTGATGCTGCTGCTGGGGGTGGACGTGGTAGTTGGGGCTCCTCATTGGACCGACTTTGCAGAAGTCTAATTCTAGAGGAAGAGGAGAAAAAAAGATTTTTTGAATAATACTATACATAAAATTAGAATTATTTTTTCTTCAAAAGTTGTAAAATGCTTTATTTCGATATATTGAACACCGTGAGTAACATATAAGTGAAAATATATGGTTTGTTACATGAGAAAATTAAAATCTAAATTTGCCAAAATGGCCGACAAAATGGCCGCTTTGACACATTTTAGAGAAGTTTTTGTCGTAAAACCTCTCTGACTTTGTTCTGCTTCACTTTTTCGAAGTCAAACTTTGCAGGGAGAATTTTAACATATTTGAATATGATTTGTGAGAGTTTTAAACCTTTCAACTGCCTCATTCTAAACATACAATCATCCTGGAATTGTTTTTTTTCCATTCGGACCTGACATTTTTATATTTTTTCTGTGTGCCATCTTCATTTACTCTTACCCAGTAACATATATACTGAAATCTACAAATCTGAACAAAATAAAAAATATTTAAAAAGCGAAAACATTTTTAAATGATAAAAGTAGCCCTAGTGGTTGCAGAGATACAACGTTTTTAGTCTGGGTATGGATTTCTCGGAGCAGAGGCCTAAAAAAAGCCTAGTGCTTAAAAGGTTAACCGGTGTTTCTTTGATTTGCTTTCAGCCGCTAAGCTGACCAGGTGTTTGTGAGAGACCGGCACTTTTCAAAACCAAACACCAACCCCGAAAATGATGTCGACCGACCGGCTGTTATTTGAGCAAGCATTTATTATAAGTTCCCGCAGCAGAAGTCCGGATCCCCCCCAAAAAACACGCTAACCTTGATGGGTTTTTTTTCGTACCCGTCCTCAGTGCAGCTGTATATATCCTGCGCGGGGCGCTGCCTGATGTGTGCTATCGAGCTTGAGATGTATTGAACTGCTGCTCAAACAGAGCCCTGATCTCATCTATATTCTCCTTGGTGGGGTGAAGAGATCAGATAAAGATCAAACCTTATTAATATTGACTCAGACTGAGGGGAAAAATTGAGCCTCATATGCTTTCAGGTATTAGAACGCCCTACAATCCCGAGCATCAGCCTGTTATCTGAGAACATCAGATATACTGCGTTAGTCCTCTGGTTACACTTCAATTCAATTCAATTCAATTGAGCTTTGCCTTTTCTATTTTTTTCTTCGCAGGGAGGCAGTTGAGTACATTTTACTCTTGGAATGTATAAGTGGAAGTGGATGGAACTGATGGAATTCTTTCTTTTTTTTTAAGCGGAGGTGTAAATTGAAATCTATACAGACACCGCCCGGTATCATGGAGTCCACCGAGAGCGCAGGAAGAGCGGCTTCCTCTCCTTCCTCACTAAGTGCAGTTAATACTCGCGTCGGGTCGGGCCCCATCAACGCCAGCCGCGGTGGTTCTCAAACGAGAGCGTCGGGAAAAAACGCCGCGTTGACCGGCGATGTGTCCCGCTGTGGCTGTTTGATGGGGTCACGGCACACACACACACACACACACACACACACTGGGTCCGGGGCGGGAATTAAATCGGCGTAAGATTGGTGACCACGACACACGACTGTTTCGCTCAAATTGGCTGCAAGACGGCAACTCAGGAAGCAAATCGTCTGCTTCCCCCACGGCGAGGAACACGGACCGACTGCAAACGGAAAAGCCAATTTCTTTTTTAGACGCACTTATATTACAAGAATATGTGTTTGGTGATTACAGAGGGTAAATATATAAATATATTTTAAATATATTCCCATTTCCTGATGTTACAGTTAAACGTCTCCTGACTCACCTCGGAGATAAATTGACTATTTATTTGTTGACTACTTCAATACCATAATAACAAAATATATATATATATATATACATATTGGTAGTGTTTATACCTCATGTATGTATAGTACAAATATATATATATATATATATTTGTACTGTTTATGCTTATGGTATGTACGGTATATACACCAATATAGAGATATATGTGTGTAGTTCGTATATATTTATGCAATACAATACAAACATATATTTATTTATATACAAATATATATACACATGTGTATACATATATACACATATAAATATATATACACATATAAATATATATATATAAATGCATATAAATAAACACATATATATACACATAAATATATACACACATATACAAATACACACATATATGTATATATAGATACATACATAAATATATATATATACACATGTATAAATACACACATATACATATGTATAATACACACACATATATACATATATACAAACATATATAATATTCATATATAAATAAACATGTATAAATATATATACAAATATATAAATACACATATATAAATATATATACACATATATAAATACACATATCAATGTACATATATATTTTATCCATGCATATACATATATATCCTGTGTATATATATAGAGAGAGAGATGCACAGATGTGATTAATGATTAATTAATTAGAGTGTATTAATTGGTATTAATTGGGGTTAGCTGGGTAATGTAGCGTGTCGGGTCCGGGAGCTTCTGAGCCTCCCGTACATGTTTACAGAGATCCACAATAAATCAAACGTATCTTCTCCGATAGGAGCAGACCTCGGTGGTTGTGGGAGTAAATTGGACAGAGAGGAATGTGCAGCATGAGGGGAGGACACGAACAGCTGGGAGGAGAGAGAGAAGGAAGGATGGAGGAAGGGCGGAGGAGGCGAGAA
This sequence comes from Pseudoliparis swirei, assembly GCF_029220125.1. Classification (NCBI taxonomy): domain Eukaryota; kingdom Metazoa; phylum Chordata; class Actinopteri; order Perciformes; family Liparidae; genus Pseudoliparis; species Pseudoliparis swirei. The sequence goes on along the minus strand of NC_079406.1, from coordinate 3,644,986 downwards.
GATGCGTCGGTTCAATAGATGAAATAAAAAATATGAAGCGCATGGGTGGGGAAGAAGAGGAGAGACAAATTGGCTGATCTTTGTCAGGAGCACCGTAATCCATTAAACACGTCACTGGAGGCGATGCCCCCCCCCCCACACACACACCCTTAACAGTGGGTTACTTAGGTAGGGTGTGCTATATATAACTATGTTGCCCCAAAAGAGGAACAGATGTGCTTTGCAGAAACCGGCTGCCATTGACATTTCAAGGGCTGCTTTGGGGAGGGTCTCTCGCCTCATGACACCGATGGCGGGGGACGCTGTTTGTAATGGAAACAGAGAAGAAGAAGAAGAAGAAGAAGAAGAAGAAGAAGAAGAAGGCCCGCGTGCTCTTTGACGCCACGCCACCGCGGAACACGCGCCGATGACTAACGGCCACCGGGGGCGGGTGGACGACAAAACAAAAAAATCCACAGAAAGGTGGCGTTCAAAAACTGCCGAGTCGGGCGTTTGTAACCGTTGCGAATGGACGACGTCGCTTGTTAAGCATGGCAGGTGGGATTTTTTAGTTGCGGGAGGTTTGGGGGGTACAGCAGGAGGGGGGAGGGGAGGGGCATCTATCGATCTCCGCGAACGCCGCAAAGCGGCGGCGTCCTGATGAGGTGCGGCGCTTCTCTCTTAACACCACGCATGACCTGCATAAAGGCCATCCATCACCGGCACGCTGGCCCAATTCTCCTCCTGTCACCGCCGGGGAGGATTTCTTTTTTTCTTCTTCTTCCTTTGGTGTGTGTGTGTGTGTGTGTGTGAGAGTGGCTATGTGGCCGCACACGTCTGTGTCTGTGAGTGCCTTCCACCTCAGGTGAGGCCACAGAGGTTCGGGGTTGACCTAGTTTAGCTGCGGGAGAGAAATATCACCTCCGTGGAGAAGAGGTAATTGGCTGCCTCCGACTGTCCTCCCGGCTCATTGTGGGCTGTAAGAGGTAATTCACACAGGCCCCTTCTAAAGACCTCAGTGTGCGCCTTTGTGTGTGTTTGTGTCCGTCGGAGGAATCCGTCCGTGAGCACACACGGCGTCCGCGCAGCTTCGGGTGCAGATATACAGGAGAGGAAATATACTTGTTTTTTAGGGGGTAATTTTTTCCCCCACTGACTGAAATCCGGGAGCATTTAAAAAGAAGATGAGGGCACTTTTTGAAACTTGTGAAATAACATTTAACTTTTGTTCAAAAATAATAAATATACTTATTTAGGCTTACAGTATATGAGCGATTGTCATAAAAATGGCAATAATAAAACTTTTAGGCAGTAGTCTACAGATTTAAAGTGTTTTCTTTAGATTTTTTTAAACAAAAAAACAAACAAAAACATAAATAAGACAATAATATTCAATGTTATTATTGTAATTTCTTTGTAGTTATTTATTGTTATTAATTTTTTTTAAACAACTATTAACATTATGAGTTATTTCTTTGTTTTTTTATATAAATTATAAATAAATAATAATAAAAAAATTATACACTACCGTTCAAAAGTTTGGGATCACTTAGAAATTACTTTATTTTTCAAATAAAAGCACTGTTTTTTTCAATAAAGATAACATTAAATTAATCAGAAATACACTCTCTACATTGTTAATGTGGTAAATGATGATTCTAGGTGGAAACGTCTGGTTTCTAATGAAATATCTCCATAGGTGTATAGAGGCCCATTTCCATCAACGATCACTCCAGTGTTCTAATGGTACATTGTGTTTGATAATCGCCTTAGAAGACTAATATCTGATTAGAAAACCCTTGTGCAATTATGTTAGCACAGCTGAAAACAGTTATGCTGGTGATATAAGATATACAACTGGCCTTCCTTTGAGCTTGAAGTTTGTAGAACAAAATGAATATTTCAAATATTAATCATTATTTCTAACCTTGTCAATGTCTTGACTATATTTTATATTCATTTGATAAATAAAAGTGTGATTTTTCATGGAAGACACGAAATTGTCTGGGTGATCCCAAACTTTTGAACGGTAGTGTATATATTATATTTATTTATATAGAAAAATATATTCTAAAATATTATATTATATATATATATGTATATATATATATATTATACAAATATATATACAACAAAGAACAAAAATAAAATGCTATTAAATTATCTAAATAGTGGGGGCTTTTTTTGATCCTCCTCGGGATATCAGGGGCAATATTATATTTGTTAACTGTATATATAAATATATATATAATTTAGTAATATTTTTTTTACATGGAATACACGTCCAGAACTGATGGAGCCCAAAGCGAGGTACCTGGCTGTGGCTGTTGGCTGTAGTTGCTCTGCCTCTCCCGGTGCGACCCGAGGGTGAGGCGCAGCTCGTGGGTGTAGTCGGGGAGGGTCTCGCGCGACGTGTAGGAGCGGTGGTGGTGGGCGCGGCCGTCCTCGCTCTCGTCCGACGAGCTGGTGTAGGACATCTCCATCTCGTGGCGGCCCTTCGACAGCGGCTGGTAGGGTTTGCTGTCCATCTCCTCCATGGTCTCGCCTGGTGGGGTGGTGGGGGTGGGGGAGGGGCTCTCTCCGCTCGGTCACTCGGCACGGCGTGCGGAGTCTGGAGGGCGAGAAGAGACGGAGAGGGTTGAGGAAAGGCGGCGGCGGGAGGAGGAGGAAGGATGGGCACAAATAACACGAGGAGTCTGTTATTGAACACAACGGTGCTCCTCCCAGTTACGCCAGACATTCATAAAACGATATTTGGCTCCTTTCATATGTCACATCAAAGGTTATTCCCCAAAATCAATATGCTTGGAAAGGGCCCCTCGGTGGCCGCCGTTGCATCCGGTTTGCGTTCCGAGAGTCATCGGCCTCGAAATCGAGCACCGCCCAAACATTTCCAAAAGTAACGATGAGAACACGGTGGTCCGGTCCAGCGTCGTGTCTCTCGTCCCGTCTCTCGAAATCTATCTCTGATGACGTCTGGCAGGAATGTGCGCGCGCCGCCGCGAGCTAATGATCGATGGGGGGGCGTCGATTACGCGGACGCACGAGAAGTGATTAGAAAATGCTTCGTTCATATTACTTCTCCTCGCCCGAGGCCTTCCCCGCCGATTTCACTGCAGATATAAAGCTTCTAAATGGAGCTCGAGAGGGTCATTGCTCATAGAGACAAAGTGCTCTGGTATTGACCTCTTCGGGGAGTCCTGTAGTCCATACATCAAAGCCATTAGAGCGTGCCGGCTCAATGCCTCAGAGATCTGCGGCGCGGGGGCCGATCGCCGGCCGTCTGATACGAGTTCACAGCTGACCTTTCTCCCACCGCGCTGATGCTTTTATTCCACCTGAAAGACTCCCTTCCCCTTGGCCTCGCGCTCCCCCTTCCCCCCCCCCTCCTCCCCCCCACATGCGTGCAGACGCGAGTCAAAAAACGAGCCACCTCACACACACACACACACACACACATACACACGGCCCTGCAGACACCGCCTGTGAAGGCTCTGCGCTCGTCTCTCCTCGGATTCCATCTCCTGACCCCCCCCCCTCCTCCCCCCTCCCCTCGCAACGGTTGCGCAAAGCAAGGCGATGCCTTTTTGAAGAAAGAAAAAACCCCACATTTTGCATCCCCGTTACCTGCCTCTATACGGCGCCGCGGCGACGCGCCTTCTGCGTCCCCCCCCCCCCACCGCCCCTCCGCGTCGGCCTCTCATTTTTTGATTGGCAGGCGTCGTGGCGACGAGGGGAATCAAAGCACCCGCCATCATCTCGGCCGCCCCGTCGGAGCGGGAGTGACTGGTGTCGCCTCCTCTCTCTGAGCCCGCGAGCTCGCGGCGTGCTGCAGGCAACCCGCCGGCGGCGGCGGCCTCGTGTTTCATGTCTGTCACGCGAAAGAACGGCAAACGTGAACAACCCCCACGCACGCGGGAGCACACGGGAGCGCCGTCGCGCTGCGAACAAACGGCTCGCCGAACGCCGTCTTGTATCTCGGCGTCTCCGTCCTGGGTTCATACCGCTCTCGCATCGGTCCACCTCTGCTCTCTCTCTCTCTCTCTCTCTCCTCCTTCTCCTCTCATCCTCGGCTTACACCTTACACCAGGGCTATTCAACTTCAGTAGCAAGTGGGCCGAATAAGAAAATCACGGGGGGTGTGAGGGCCGCAGAGAATATTGATAAAATAATGGCTAAAAATGAAAAACAGTAATGTATATTTCCACAGGTAAACAGTCACACACGAAAATGTGTCGGTATTGTGTGGCAAAAGTGTTGCGAACAAACATCTCTATCAACATGTTTCAAAGTGTAAATATCCGTTCAAGGTAACCAGTTGTTTCAGATCCCTTCAACCAAACTGTTCCCATGAAAACATAAGAAATGTGACTTAATGCATCAATATATAAATTACTTGGGATGAAACTAATATCTGGTGGTGCAGCGCACAGACTGCATGTCTTTCAGTGCAGACTCCTTTTGCGTGAAAGGGATCGAAACCAGGTCAGGCGATCTTTTTATTTTATTTTTTTCGAAAATGTATTTCTTCATCCGTGGCTGTGATGCACTGCTCACTTATACAATCGGAATCGTCGAAATGGATATGAACGGTGGCTTAAAGATCTCCAGCAATATGTTTGTGAATGTGTGACGAATCTGGTGAGCGAGACAGAGGCCCGCTGCAGATGTTAAGAGAACACAACGCACTCGTAGGGAAACCAGTAGGGGTGTAACACCGGCAACCAACACGGGTGCGTAACATAAAGATGTAACCATACAGGTTTGGTTGAGGCAACAGTGAAACTCAATGGCTCTGGGTTAGATGTCTCAATGTATAAAAGAGGCGTGTCCGTCAGTTTTATTTTTTCTTACCAAGCTATACTGATTTGCGTGCGGGTCTTGCGGGCCGTAGTTAAACTCAAACGGGCCGTATCCGGCCCGCGGGCCGCTAGTTGAATAGGCCTGCCCTACACGCTTCTTCTTTTTCCCCGTCTCGTCCTCCGAGGGCCCCGTTCGCGTTTAGAGGAGTAAGCCTGCTAGCGGGGGGTTATTCCGCTAATTCTAGCCCACAGTGGGGTGCCCATTATGGGGCTCGATTCTCGGTTTTGATGTGGAAAACCTGGAGGTTTGTTTCCTTGAGCCCAGCTCACTTCAAACGAGACACGCGCGGGCGTTCGGCGAGGCGGGTCGGCGTGCGCCACCTGAGCGCGAGCGCTTTCGCCTCGAGGCGTCGGCTCGGAGGCGTGGCGGGCGCCGTAAGCTCGCTGCGGGTTACCGTTCGATGAGAATGCATCGCGGTGACGTCGGAATAATCGGCACCGGGGCTCCGGGTTAATTTTTTTAAACGGGAATCGTCTCATAAACCTGCGCTGCGAGAGTCGCGGCGTCCCGCTCATCTTTCTTTGATGTGCACACGGAGCTCTGACGGAAGCTAAGTGCTCAACGTTGTACCGGCGGACGCTAACAACGGGATTTAATCGTCTCCGCGCGGCGACTTAAGGATGTAAAATTCATAGACTGATGATTTACGCATTTCACCACGATGCACGCGCGCCGCGGGCGGACGGCCTCGAGCGCACGGGGACGGCGCGAGGGAGGAGGCGGCGGATGCGCTGCGGGAGATCGGAGGATGCGGCTCGCGTGCCGTTTGTTTGCGGACGAGCGAGTCGGCATCGGCGTCGGCAACGCGGACGGCCGTACGTCGTGCAGGATTTCATTTCTAATTTCATACCGATGTATAATTCATCGGCGTGTAATGGACTATTCACTGCTTCGGTTTTTAAAATGAATACAAAGTGACAACGCAGAGTGAAACACATGGATCGCATTAAATTGTCAAGACTCCCCCCCCCCCCCCCCCCCCCCCCACACACACACACACACTTCCAGACAGACCCAGGGTTTTTCCTGCATAAAGAAAATGTGGGCGCGCGCCTAAGCCGTTTTCCCGAGCGCCTATGACAAATCCCGATCGCCTAAGGCAAAAAAAAGTCCGCGATGGAAAAAAACCAAAAAACTGTGTTCATCAGGTGCATGTCAGCGAATATGTTCTTAATAGAATGTTTCAAGTCGGCTACAGCCGAACCCTCGTTCTGTTTTGATCAATAGTAATCGAGTTCAGCATTTGCTGGACTTACAGCTGCTAAGAGAATGATTGCAACCCGTTGGAAACCACCTCATGACTTGTCTATTCGAACATGGATGCTTTCCTTTTTGGATGTTGTATATATGGAGATCTCAACAGCTCGCATAAATGGAGCATCAGAAAAGACTTTGGACACTTGGGTCAACATTGCTGACTCTTTGAAAAATATGCTATAGGTGTGTGTATCGCCCCTTACTTCTAATTGAACATGTCCTTGGTCCCTATCAATGTTATTTGTCTGTCTGTCTGTCTTTTGTGTTGTGTGTATATTTATGTCCCCCCCCCCCCCCCTCTTTCCTCTGCTTTATGGTTCTGAGAGACTCCTTTGGTCTCAGCATATTGTTTGTAATTTGAAAGGGCACCATGTGTTGGTGTTCTGCTATCCTGTGTGATTATGCTAAATAAAAACATTTGATCGCAAAAAATAGAAATCGAGTTCAGTGTTTCCCCTAGGTTTACAGCTTCAGGGGGGCGGGACTAGTGCCGCTAGCCATGTTGGTGCCCTGAGCTTAATTTAACACTGAGGTGTGTTCACCTGTGTGCGCATCACGGCTGAGCGAGGCGCGCGCCGGCATCGGAGCTCTGGCGCGCACGAGCCGAGATGAGTTGTTAACGGGGGGGGGGGGGGGGACACTGGAGTTGATAAGCGTGTCTTCTTGACTGATCAATACGCAACTGTGAGGCGCGCGAATGGACTAAGCGGCCAACTGCTGATCATTCACTCAACAGCCCGACGGGTACGAACAGACGGTGCGCGCGCAGCGCGCAAATAATGTTTTTGGGAGCACCGAAGACCCATTTTGACCCAGGAAAACCCCCCCCCCACACACACACACACTCACACACACACACACTTACAGACAGACCCCCCCACACACAAACACACACACACACACACACACATACTATGCAAAAAATCTTCTTTTCTGTCTCTTATCATGTTATCTTTCACAAACAAACACACACACAGACAGACACACACACATACACACACACACACATACATATAGACGCACACACACACACACAAACACACAGACACACACACACACACACGCACACACAGTTGTTAGAGGTTCCTAAGATGTCCGACCACAACAGCAATGGCACCAGCAGCGCGGAGGAGTCACAACCGATTTACAATGTCCAATCTCAAACGGATGAGCCGGAATCATGATGAACAGAGAGAGAGAGAGAGAGAGAGAGAGAGAGAGAGACAGAGAGAGAGAGATAGGGAGAGAGAGACAGAGAGAGAGAGAGAGAGAGAGAGAGAGAGAGAGCTGAAAGGGAAATAGAGAGAGGCAGAGAGAGTGGATTGGGGCCATGGCAGCGGCAGATAAATTGAGTTTCACATTGGTAAATAAACAAAGGGAGGGGGGAGGGGGGGGGAGCAGAGAGAGCCGTCCGACAATATCAACTCCTCCCGATTATTGACACGGTACATTCACGTTCCAGGATTACCAAATGCATTTCCCGCCACGCAGAGAGGATCTTCATTTTGTCATATAACCGCCCGGCGACCGAGAGCCGCCGTCCTCCCGTTGGCCGAGGCCTCCGCGCGTCTCCGTGGAGACACACCGGCGAGCTGATCCCACTAAACAGGCTCCGGATACAAGAGATATACTGTATATACATATGTGTATATAAATATATACATATACATATGTATTGATGCTGAAGTGCGAGCCGCAGACGCTCCGCCGTGATGTCAGGGCGGCCCCGGTGTCGTGCGCCGGTTTGTTTATTTGTCGTCTGTCGTCGCGGTGACTTCATCTTGCGAAGGGAAGGAGGCGCATGGAGAGCCGTGAACGCAGATCCAGGCTACAGGTCCCAGTGAGCTGAGCCTCTCCGGGAGTGAGGGTATGTGTGTATAACTAAATAATAAAAATAATAAAAGAACATATGTATGCAGAGAGAGAGAGAGAGAGAGAGAGATACATATATATATATATATATATATATATATATATATATAGAGAGGATGGTGAGGAGGGAGAGGAGGGAGAGAGAGAGGAAAGGAGAGGATGGTGAGGATGGTGAGGAGGGAGAGGAGGGAGAGAGGAGGGAGAGAGAGAGGAAAGGAGAGGATGGTGAGGAGGGAGAGGAGGGAGAGGGAAGGTATAGGGGAGGGAGAGGAAGGAGAGAAAGAGGAGGGAGAGGAAAGGAGAGGAAGGAGAGGAGTATAGAGGAGCGATAGGATGAGAGGTTGGAGAGGAGGGAGAAGAGGGAGAGGAGCAAAGAGGGGCGAAGGGATGGAGAGGAGGGAGAGAGAGGAGGGAGAGGAGTAAGAGGGAAGGTAGGGGAGGGAGAGGAAGGAGAGGGAGAGGAAAGGAGAGGAGTGAAAGGATGAGAGGATGGAGAGGAGGGAGAGGAGGGAGAAGAGGGAGAGGAGTAAGAGGAGCGAACAGATGGAGAGGAGCGATAGGAGCGAGCGAGAGGAGGGAGAGGATGAAGAGGATGTAGAGATGAATGGAGAACGTGGATAAAGAGAGTGATGGATAGATAATGAGAGATGGAGAGATTTCACAGTGAAAACGGGTGAAGTGAAGGATGGAGAGATTGCCAAGTGAGACACGGAGTGATAGAGGGTTTTAATTAGCGGATGAGGGGCGGCGGGCGGCGGCTCGTCACGTCGCCGCGGCGCTTTCACAGCCGACCAAGCCTGAAGTCTCACGGCGCTAATGCCGAGTTTACCAACACAGAACACACACACACACACACACACACATGGAGAAGCCAGGACCTCTTTCTATCCCTGATATGATTCAAAGATGAAAACACACACACCAGCAAAACAGACACACACACACACACAACCTGCCCCCCCCCCCACCCACACACACACTTAACAGCCTTTCTTCTTTTCTTTCACTCAAACCAACAAACAACACACTCGACCGCCCACACAGCTTCACCGTCTCCACCGGGCCTCTTCAGTGCGTTGTGAATAAAAACATTTATTTACCGAACGACCTCTTTGTGTTTCCGTGTGTTGGTCATTCCACACACACTGCAGCACGCCTTCATCACGCCTTCATCACGCCTTCATCACACAATCATCACGCAATCATCACGCAATCATCACGCCTTCATCACGCCTTCAGCACGCCCCACAAGGTGTGTGTGCATCGTGTTATAAATCATGTTTTAAATCACGATTTAAATCATGTTTTAAATCATGTTTTAAATCACGTTTTAAATCCTGTTTTAAATCACGTTTTAAATCGTGTTTTAAATCATGTTTCAAATCATGTTTTAAATCATGTTTCAAATCATGTTTTAAATCATGTTTTTAATCATGTTTCAAATCATGTTTTAAATCCTGTTTTAAATCCTCTTTTAAATCCTGTTTTAAATCATGTTTTAAATCGTGTTTTATGAACGGTTCCCACATTTCTTTTCCGGATACCTGCTTTATTTTTATTTTCATGAGAAGTAAACACGCCTCCATAGGCAATACAACGTATAAAATAATAATAAATGAGACGAGGACGTTTTTTCCAATTTAATAACCGCATTGTAAAGCTTATTATGATATTTTAACAATTCTTTTAGTCGGTGTTTGAGTTGTGTTGACGTGGCTAACTGATAATTCCCGTAGACCAAGTGCTGTTGTTTAATTTGATGTATAACATCGATATATATGTTCATGTTTATTATAATGTTTTACAGTTTAACCATGTTGTGTAAATTTTTTTGTATTTCTTTTGTCGAGCATATTTGCGATTATTACACATCGACTTCACTTCTTCGTTGGATTATCGGACAACTTAATGGCGACAGGTATACATCGAGATGACCCCCCCCCCCCCCCCCGTCGAGGCCCCCAGGACGCCGTGCGGGACGCCGTTGGACTATTTATAGCTGAAGATGAACTCAAATCCCACACCGCCTGAACGGAGCGATGATGTAATCCATAAGAATGTCCACCATTCATAACCTCTGAACGCCGCCCCCAGCAACGCTCTGCCTTCCAACGGACGTTTATTTCAATATATATATATAAATATATCTTTCTTTTAGATCTTAAGTGCCCCGAGTCCCCCTCCACCCAACACACACACACACACACACACACACACAATGCCTCTCTGCTGCCTTTTCATGATATATCCACTTCTACTGTCTCTCTCTGTTCTAAAGCCACATTTACTTGCAGGGGGCACCCGGGTATCCACCACACACACACACACACACACACACACACACACACACACACATACACATACGCATGCATGTGGAGCAGGAGAGACACCACCCAAAACCACGTAATCAATATTCCTGACAAGACAAAGCCTTCTTCAACACATTTGATATGCCTCCTCTCCCTGGTAAGATAAATACAGCCCCCCCCCCCCTCCCCCAATGTCCTCCTAAATAGCCGCTCACACTAACTCGCTCTGCAAATAAAGCTTTGCATCAGGACTGACAACCCCCTAAGCTCTCTGCATCCGCCACTGCTTTGGTAAGAAAAAGCCTCTTTCAATAATGCATTTGACCGCTGACGCCCCCCCGACGCCACGCGGGCGGAGCGCCAAGCGGGCGGAGCGCTAAGCGGGCGGAGCGGCTTCAGAGATGCAGAATTTAATTGATAAATCAACAAAGCATCGATTTCCCCAGGAATTGGATTTTGCTGATTGAGACAGTATTTCCCCTGCGCGGCGTCTCCATGATAAGGTTGATGATTAGGGAGAAGATGAGTGAGGAGAGAGCATCAGGCCGGCGGAGGAGAGGTGGAGGAAGGAGGAGGAGAGGTGGAGGAAAGGTGGCCGAGAGGAGGAGGAGAGGAGGAGGAGAGGAGGAGGAGAGGTGGAGGAGGAGAGGAGGAGGAGAGGAGGAGGAGAGGAGGAGGAGAGGAGGAGGAGAGGAGGAGGAGAGGTGGAGGAGAGGAGGAGGAGAGGAGGAGGAGAGGAGGAGAGGCGGAGGAGAGGAGGAGGAGGAGGAGGAGAGGTGGAGGAGAGGAGGAGGAGGAGAGGAGGAGGAGAGGAGGAGGAGGAGGGGGAGAGGAGGAGGAGAGGAG